>NC_048238.1:84111232-84394013 GCF_002007445.2 Ailuropoda melanoleuca | reverse complement strand
GGGGGAGAAGAAAGGGGGGGTTGGCGGGAGGGGAATTCCTAAGGAATCACTCAAGACAGCCCAGCCCTGCCGTCTGCAGCAGCAGGATCAACATTCCTTGAATTTGATTCCTATTCTGCTCCAAACGCACGGAATGTGCGTGAGTGTGAAGAAAAAAAAAAAAAGGTGTATGGGGGGGGGACGAGTGAGAGCGCGAGAAAGAAAGAGCGAGCGCGAGCCCGCGCGTCTTCTGAAGTCGCGCTTTCTCTCTCGGGGTGGAATGGGGGGGGGCCACTAGCCTGATTTGGTTCAACACTTTTCCTCATCACATCTGGGGGACAGCTACCTCTAGGCACCAACTTGGCTGCCTCTCGAAGCTGCTTTTTGGTAGTTAGAAACAAAACACAAACCCAGGCCCCCTCAGCTGTTAGGCACCTTCCCAAGCCCTATGATTTCACTGGGCGGAGAAATTAATTTGGAGCCCAGGAGAGCGGGAGGGGATTGTCAAACCATGATCCCACCTAATCTTAAAATTCGCCTCGGATACACTCTAACCAAATCGAATTATCTCTTGCCAGCATACTTTACATTCTGCAAATTTCCTCTGTCCCGAATTCCTGCCATCCAATCTGCTTAGGTCTCCGATGAATTTGCGGGAACATCTCAAGAGGAGGGGGCGGGGAGAGGGTTGAACCCCCTATGTGAGCTCCCTACAGCCTGCATAAGACTGGGTCTCAACAGAATTCGTTCACCGGTAGGGCCCCAGAAAGTGTCATCTCCTAGATGGTGGGAAGATCCGTATTTTCAATGGTTTTGCCTATTTAGTATAAGAATTTGCTCTTTTTTATTTCTAAGGGTGTAGTTATTTGCAATGTGGTCCAAATGAGGCCAAGGACTTGGGTCCGAATCCAGAACCCAGCAGTACCAGACTCCCCCCAGTTGTCTAACACAAGCGCGCGCGCACGCACACACACACACACACACACACGCACGCGCGCGCACCATGAACACAGATGCACTCCTCACCTTGGCCAGCTGTGGCGCCAGCGCAGCCCCTGGCTCCCCGACGCCAGACTGTTGCGCCAGGGAGCGCTGGGTGGAAGAGTGTGAGGGCTCGCAGCGCGCATTCCCGCAGCGGGCCACAACCACCTGCAAAACCGGCCTCCCGCGCCGGCCTGTCAGCCGGTGGCGGAGTGGGCGGGTTAGGGGGCCAGGGCTTTAAATGTTGCTACTTGGCACACGGCTCTGTGGGTTGGGGAACAAGACGAAGAGAGTTGTTTCTTGGGCTCCCAGGGGCCCTCGGCCAATCTTGCGTTTCTCGAAAGATCTGCGCAACGAGAAGCTGAGTGGGCTTCGCCCAGCCCAGACTCGACACTGCGGGAAAAGAATCATAGAGCCCTTACAGACGCGCGATCCTGCTCCACGCGTCCCGCTTTGTAAAGCCCGCAGACCGAGGGCACTAGCAAATTCCTGAGTCGAGCGGTAACCCTGGGTTTCCACAGTTTGGACAGGGGAGTCTCCCCGGAGTTCCCTGGCTCGGGTCCCGCACAACCCAGGCCTGAATCAGCGTCTAGGCTATTTAGGAGCTACTCCCACGTAACTCAGCGCTGGCAACGCCACCTTGCATGGCGGGGGAGGGGCGGGGAGGTAGTGTTTCAGCCCCCAAGGGGCAGCATTTCTGAGGGGATTCCCCCTACAGGCAAGACGCAACCGCAGCCCAAACAATACAACGTAAAACACACAGACACACACTGCACCAAGGTGTCTGCGCGCTACGTTTGCCGGCTGCCTGGGGATGAACGGTTAGTACAAGGGTCGGAGCGGAGGGGGCGCTTGGCAATATGAGGGTGGTCATTTGACCAGCGCCCCTACGTCCCCCTCCCAGCAACCCCCTTCTCCCTTTTGGCAACACCGCCCCCAGGCGCTGAGGCACCTCTACTACAGCGGGGCACTCCTTCCCTCCCAAATAACCTTATTTGTAATTCACCAGTGGCCTTGGACGTCTCTGGATAAAGAACTGTGAAAAGGGGGAGGGGCGGGGGGCGCGGGATAGTAGCACCTTTAAGGAAATGTTTGGGAGATTGGCGGAGCCTTGAGGCTCTTGTGTGGGCAGCCACCTGTTTCCACCGATGTGCAAAGCTGGGACTTCCCGGGAACCCTCCCTGTGTGGCAAAGCTGACTCAGGTAAGCAAACCCTCATTGGTTCAGAACATGACCCTCCCCCAAATTAGCCAGTCATCTACAACTTAGTGTACAGGACAGGCCTCTGTCCTGGCTGCACTCTGATAGTGATTACACACCCTGTAATCAAGGGGGTCATCAAGAACATGCACGAGGTAAAGCGTGAGTAAGCAGAGACAACCTTCCCACCTTCTGGCAACCCACACCTTCGTTCCTGTCAGCTACATCATCTTGGAACTGGATTTATCATATGGGTTGTGTACCAGATGCACAATTACAACGGTAATCGTAGCAGTTACAATTAACATGTGTATCGAGTAAGGTATATAGGAACTCTGGGACATGAAATACCAAGCGATTCGAGTACAGTAGGCTTGGTAAGAAAAACTTTTGGAGGAGGTGAGTTTTGAGCAGGTTTTAGAGGAAGGGAGGGACTCAGATTGAAGACTGCAGTGCAGGTGGGGGCTCTGACGGGGGCGGGGACTAGGCTGTATCTAGAAGGGTGCAGACAGCAAATACTTGGGCACTTCTAGAGCTGAGCAGCCAGGTCGTCAGGAATCTGGGGTGGAGGTGGGGCACTGCAGAGAGGGAGGGCTGCAGTAGCTCTGCAGGGAGGCTGCTGGGGGCGGAAGGGGGGCAGGCGATGCCAATGACCGGATTTCAGACTCTCCCACTGCTGTTGGTTGCAGGGGTGGTGGTTGTTGTTTCAACAGAAATATACTGGGCGCCGAGTAGACAGGCCAGTGAGAGACGCTGGGGTTGTGTGGTAGCAGTTGACCAGAAGGCTTTTAGTTCTGGGGACCCCTCAGGTGTGCCCTATTTTAAAAAATCAATTCTACCAACATAGCTTATATTTATTCATACGATTCCCCCACCCCTTTTTGATTAGAAGGGAAGCAATTCTGATATGTTGCCTCTTGTTTATTCAACAAGTATTGACTGCTCTCTGAGTATCAAACACCATGATAGGCACTGTTTTCAAGTACCTCCTGCTTTATTTCAGCGCCTCACGGTATCGGCCAGAGGTTTTCGAAAGGTTTACTAACTCAACAAAATCGGAATCAGATGTTCCTGCGTTCGTGGGAACATCTAAGGCAGGCCCCAAATTGTACCGTAATAAGAATAGGGCTTCCTTCTAAAATGAAACAACCACTGGGAAAATGTCCTAAACAGACACCATGAGCTACCTTTTAGTAGCCTGGACCACACATTCAGAGAACGGGTGTGTCTCGCTCCAAGTAGATGTGACTTGTAAGTCGAATTGACACTAAAGGTAAATGGAGAGGTGATTCTGCATGTTTTAAAAGCATTCGCCCCAGGGTTCCTTAAAATGGTCAACTTCCCAGGTGCAACTAGAAATAATCTCATCTTACACAATTACAGCCCTTATAGTGTAAAGTAGGGGGTGACTTGTGGGAGGGTGTGAGGGGGACAGAGAATAGATATTCAACTAGTGATGAGAGAGTTTTCTTAGGAATTTTCAAAGTAAATCCTATCTGGAAGCAAGACCCCTGTAAATCTGTGGGATCTTTGCCCAGGTTTCTCAACTGACTGGATTTTCAACTCAGGTTCTAAAGCAGGGGGAAAAAAATAGATTTTCAAATGACACCATGTGGTTTGCTGAGTCACTTCTCTGACCTGGCTCCTGTGCTTGTAAGAGCTTAGAGTGATATTTGCAAAGGAGACCCAAGAGCTGTGAATAGGATTTAAAGCCACTTGGCAGGGAAAGAGCAGGCGAGTGATACCGAAAAAAATTAAAAAGACCATACACACACTCCCCTGATTTAGTCTCTAAAGTTGATATGTTTTCTGGGTGAGGTGTTGAGCCACTTTCGGTGTCACAAAGATACCCTTGGTGTCTCCAGATGTTCCCTCACAGTCTTTTGCTAGTTTGAGGCAGGGAGGGCTAAGATGGGGTGAGTGACAGAGGAGAAGGCAGGTGGAATGGGAGGCGATGCTGGTAGGTTTAGGTTAGAGCCCCTCTGTGGAAACAACTTGCAGGTTCATTGAGAAGCATCCGTCATCAAATAGACTCAGGGACCCTGGTTTAGACACTCACGTAGGGCCCCTCAAGATGCCGACGAACGGTAACTATCCTTCAGGTGAACAGGAAATAAATCCTGGCCCCCCTCTCCCCGCCCCCACTCCTCCAGGCCCTCTCTCTCAGCCCTGCTCCGGGTGTTTCCACTAGTCAGCCTGCCATCTGCATCCCAAATAGCCATCTCTCTCGAAGGGCCCTGATGCCACAGGTGTCGCTAGTGGTCCTTTATGCTCTTCCCCGTGGAGGCTGGACTCAGGCCCCACTGGAGAGGAGACTCATCTCCCAACTTTCCCTACCTCTGCTCCCAGGGCGAGGTCTGGCGCTTAAGTCCGTGGGTGCCTATAAACGCTCCAGCCACTTCTACATTTCAATGTGAAATAGTCTCAGAACGGGATCGCATTAGAAATGACCCTGATGAGTCATGTCCCTCACTTTCCAGGCTGACGTCAGGGGAGACCGCCAGCCCCTCCCACCTCCCTTGGAGCCCTCGGCAGGGCCGCACTGGGGAAGACGAAATGGGTGGTGGAGCGAACCCAGGGTGGGACTCCTGGCCCTTTGCATCCACACCAGGAGGGCAGATCGGCTGGGGGCTGCGCGGCCCGCCACAGCCCTTCTCTCCCCCCACCTGGCCTCTGGGTCTCGCTGGCTGTCTCGCCTCCCTCCCCCTTCCTTCATCCCCTCTCCCCTCCCTCCCAGTGGTGCAGTCTGGGCGGCTTCAAAGGCGGCTGTTGCCTTGAGGCTGCAGTGAGGCCTCTCAGAATGATGGGGTCCTGGGAGCAGATTCTAGTGGCCTCTTTAGGCCCATAAATGCCACTCAAGCCATCTGGGTGGGAGACCCCATCATAAGGCTCCCCGCTGCTTCATCCTTCTCACTAGAGAATGGACTCTCCTACCACGCCCCCCACCCCCCGTTTGCTTCTATTTACATAACTCCTAGGTGGGAACTCATGCCTGGTATTTCCTGATGAGAGCCCCTTCCCCAGGCCAGAGGAACGCAGGCGGAGTGTGCAGCGGTGCTCGATTCCTTTGAAAAAAAAAATTAAATTCAAAAGCGAGTCTAGATACCATTTTTCTATCTGACTTAATAAGCCTGTTTTCAAAAAAAAATATTGGTTTGCGCTATCATGTCTGATAAGCACTGAGTAGGAGAACGGGTTTCTTGTCATTTATATTTATGTCACCCTCACATAAGCCTAAATGTGTGTAAGTCATAATCTTCCCCATCTACCTCCTCCGATACATATCTTTGTGGACTCATGGCCTCCAAACACTTACTTTATTACACACATTTGTTATGTGACAGATCTTGCCAACACACCATTTTAAAGTTTATATATGAGGTGGCAAATGTCAGAAATAAATGAAAAAAAATCCCAGTACCTGGCTTGGTTGTGATATTTACACTGAAAATGAAATTTCCTATCTCCAGCTTATGAAAAAACCCCTCTCGGTCGCATACTGGCTTTAAAATATTTTCATTTAATGCCTCCACAGGCACACTTCCCATCATATGCCTTATAATTTGGCCTAAAAAAAAACTACTCTACTAAGTGGGTATGACACATCTTTTCTAGAATGCCGAAAGCACAAAAATTTGCTTTTGTTTTGTTTTTATGCAACTGGTAAGATTTCTTCTGTTGTTCATTTTCAAACTGGAAATATGTTTTTTTTTATTGTAAACGTGACACTTAATGATGGCAAAAAAACTGAAGCCCCATCCCTTCTCTGTAATTCCACTCCCCAGAGATAACCCCAGCTACCAGTTGGAGTAGGAAAGGAAGACCTTCCTAATGATTTTTCCTTTAAGTACATTCCTTCTCCGGCCGAAATGAGCAATTTCAGTTTCTCTGTGTGCTTTCAGGAGCCTTCAATCGAAGGAAACGAAACTCCATCTATGTCACAGTGACTTTGCTCATTGTGTCCGTGTTGATTCTCACGGTGGGCCTTGCCGCCACCACCAGGACCCAGAATGTGACTGTCGGAGGTTATTACCCCGGAGTTATTGTAAGTATAAAAGGCATAGGTAGGTCTCGGTGGCTTTCTGGCTACGTCTTTCAGGTTCTACTCTGATGGTTTCCAATTCTGCTCGAGTTTCTAGTGTTTGCTCACTTTTCCTCCTTGATGTTTCCCTATATGTATTTAGAGAGTCAACTCTGGGCCCATTAAGAAGAGCACTGGACTGAGAATCAGAAGAATCCAGGCTCTGTCCCTAATTAGCAGTGTGATCCTGAGCAAGTCACCTCATTCTTTAGGACCTTGGTTTTCTGGTGTAGGAGACGTTACTAACTAGCAGTGTTAGCCTTAGTCTGAAGTCCTTTTCTCTGGGGGCATCTGCTTTCCTATATATAACAGGGGTCACCTGGTCTTCCCTGGAATCTGAGGACAGCTTGATGCTCTATGACCAACAGCACTGATCTCCAAAGTGATCCTGTCAGGAAAGATATGTGGAATATTTACTTTCAGAAAGTGTGTATTCATTTTTAAGTTTTATGCATGTTCATAAAACAGACAAAAATGGAAGTTCGAAGATTAGATTAAAAACAATAATTTTTAGTACTTTCATACTAACACTAAAATTTCAAAGAATGAAATGCACTTCTCACGAAGTCTGTCATGAAAGGTAGTGGCTATAAATCCTTGTTTGAAATAGCCCACTAGATAATTTTAAATGTTTTGGGCTGACTTATCAGATATGATTAAATTATCATTGGCATCATTTAAAGATTTTTTAAAATCTGAGTATAGTTGACACACTGTGTTACTTTCAGGTGTACAGCATAGCGATTCAACGTCTCCACATTGTGCTGCGCTCACCACAAGCGTAGCTGCCGTCTGTCACCATGCAAGGTGGCATCATTGTGTTTGAATGTTGATCCCACAGTGTAGCCAACAAAAAGCTCATCCTGGGAGATGCGTCAACTCCGCCATGTTCTTGTGGCTCGCTTCTGCTTACATGATTCCGGTAATCTTCAATTTGCGGTTTCTCACCAGGAGGCTTTCCAAAGCCCTTGCCCATTTTGTAGGGACTGGTGTCATTTAACTAGATCACACAATCCGGGCACACATGAAATGCCCCGCCATCAACATCAACCGGTTGCTGCTTGGATCTTGCTTTCGTCCCCGCAAGACTGCCCACCTTGTCATCTCACACGGGGAGAGGGCGCTAGTGACAGTTTGTTTATTGAATATTTGCAATGCTTAATTTCTTTCCTACTATTTTAGATAAACAATAAATAGGAAACGAGTTCGGATAGTTTCTTCCATAGATCAGTGGTTTGTTTTAGCCATTCATCCCCAGGGCGCATGCAATCCACTCTGGAAACCACTGAATTCTTAACATACAAAACCTCATTTTATATCCAATCGTCGTGTTGTATACTTTAAACACATACCATTTTATTTGCCATTTATACCTCAATAAATCTGGGAAAAAGAAAAACAAAAACAAACATGAACCTCGCTCGAATCTACGCACACTGCTGTTGAACCCAAAAGCCTAACTCGAGAGATTGGATCATCTTTCATTATCAATTGTATGATTTCGCCATTATACTTTGTAAGTCACAGTAGGGAGCAGGAAGTAAGTTTAGGATGATTCTTTTTTTTTTTTTTTTTGATATAGCAAAGAGGTCAGATATATTTGTGTTGTTGGTTTGTTTGTTTGTTTGTTTTTTGGAGACGTGGGGTTGGAGAGAGAAGTCAAGGGAGAGGAAAAGATGGTTGCATTTGACAAGCCGGCCTGCGAGTGACCAAGCCTGACGCGGGTTGCCTAGGCCCGGGCTCCACAGTCAGCCTCCTCAACAGCCCTGGCTAGCCAGACTCCCACCTCCCAGGAGCTGCAGGCAGCCCAGGAAGTTCTTGCCCGGCTCCCAAGCCGGCGGGGCTCCCTCCAGCTAACAGCAGGTGTCCCACAGACAGCATTCAGGGCCCTCAGTTAAGCATGTGACACGAGAACTCACCCAGTCCACTTCCTGTGGTGAGGCAAGAAAAGCAGTTGTCAGCAGAATTGGGTTTTATTTTTAAACACAAGCAAGGGGGGGGTTGGTGAGGAGGAAAGGGGAGGTAAGATTGCACTTTGGTGGCTTGGAAAGGCAATTTATAGGGTCTGTCTGCGTGCTTCAGATAGCTGCATTTGGTAAAGTATTTCTGACGAAGGAGCAAGGGCTCAAGCCAAGATTCAGACCCTCCGTGGGTGAGGAAAAGGTATTTTCCATGTCGTTTAAGAGGAGGAACTATTCTAGAATGGTGGCTGTGGACCTTCTCTGTAGAATAGGGGCCCCGTGGGTGACTAGGTTGGAATACATTAACAAAGGATGGGGGGCATGTGGTTGTTATTCGGGTTCCTGATATTCAGCTAGCCAGGAAGCTGAAGCAGTGGGGGCTTGTGTCTGCATGTGTCTCACTAAAAGCTAATATGAAAATGTGAAGAGGAGAACCATCCCTGAAGGACAGTGTGCCCCATGGTTTAACCTTCAGAAATGTGCTCTTGGAGTTCCTGTAGATTGCTTCTTTAAAATGGGTTTTAACCATCGAAAGCGAATGGGGATGATTGCAGATTGAAAAGCGGAAAAATGCATTTGGGTTTAGAGATCAGATCGCTTTGTAACAAATACAGTAACGCGCCAGACCTGAGAAATCCAGATTTATCCGGGAATGGGGTGCTTTCGCTAATTGAATCGTTCGGTTGTTAGAGAGATAGATACTATATAAACTCTAAGCCAATGGCTTCCCAACCTTGGTGTGCGTAAGAATGACCTGGTGAAGCTGGGGAAAATGCAGACCTCAGCTCCCTACCCACCCAGAGATTCTGATCCAGCAAGTTCAGGGAGGGCCCAGGAGCCTGAGTTTCCCTGTGATGAGCTAACTTCCGATTGAAAAAGTAATACAAATTGAATCTGCATTTTAATAAATAACCCAGGAGAACCTAATTCAAGTCAACCAGCAACCACCTGGAGAACTAAAACCCAAGAAATAAAATATGCTCAGCGATAAAACCAGAAGTGAACAGAGTGTGGCATTTTAAGATTCCACACTGGCAGACTGGTCACTTGGAATATAAGTGATCCTTGTATAGAAATGTGAAAATTTTCAGGCTACTTGGAACTCTGCTGTTTTGGGGTTAACTCCAAAAAAAACACAAAGAAACAAACAAACCAGAATCATCCTAAACTTCCTTCCTGTTCTCTCCAACTTATTTGCTGGTTAAATGTGTTAACAGTACGTGAGAATTTAAAATTTCCAAACAGACAAATTAGGGAACAGTTATTAGATTAAAAGAAGAATTACCATACATACAATCCATTTAAATATTGAGATCTCAGGCATTTTAAAATATAATTATATTTGCACAGCTCAAATTCACGTGAAAGTTTTCTGGGGCATATTTATTTTGCCAAGCGAGATGCCCTTGTACAGCGAGGTGCACGATAATTGAGCATAAGCTACTCTCTCTGAACTAGAATGTGATACCATCATCGTAAGACACACGTACACACATGCATCTTTAAAGATGTGCTAATCCGTACACTCTGAACTCTGCAATTTTTAAAAAATGAAAACTGATAAAGAAAGACAAACTGGCTTAGGATTTTTACCATCCTTGAATGTTCGAGACGTATTCCATTGCAGAAGAGTTGTTGGTGAGCTTTCTGCACCGGAGGCCTAAAAAAACAAGAGGCTCGGTTGTGGTTATATAAAGCTGAGAAGGCCAGGAGAGAGAGCTGGCTCCTTCTCTCTAACACTTTAACCTTAGATCCAGGAGAATGAGGCCTTTAAATGTGTTTCCCCAGCAACCCACAAGATGGGGTCGGCGACCTGATCAGCGTGGAAATCTTTTCATTCTTGCACCCTCTCCCCAGCTGTTGTACTGCTAAGGCCCATACCAGTCTGGGTTTTCTTCCAGGAAAAAAAATAAAAAATAAGAGTTTCAGTCCCTTTTGTAAGGTGGCGGGGTGTGTGTGAGCTAATTGAAAAATTGTATCAGAGATACCGTGTGATAGTAGGAGACTGAGACAACAGGGATTGTTCGAGGCAATAGCCCAGAAGCTTCCTTTAGGTCACGTGTGGCTTCAGCGTCACATATGAAGATTCTTGATAAATCCAACCAAGTTGAGATTAAAGAATCGACTGCTAAGGAAAATACGGAGCTCTGGAAAGTGGGATTTTGTGGTTTATTGTGAATTGGGCAGAAATTTTGTCCACCTCTTGTTGAAAATATTTCTAAAATATAAGCTCATTCTAAAATAAATTTCCTACCTTAGGAAGTACATTTCAAAGATGTACATTTCAAAGATGATGAGACTCGAATCCAGATTTACTAAATCAGACGTCTACTGCCATGAAGTTCTAACTTTCATTGGCTCCCTGTTGCCTCCTTAGCTTTGTCATTCAGGGCTCACTGAAGATGCCCTTGGCCTGGTCTCCCATTCCCGAAATTGTCAGTTCCTGGCCCTGAACACGACTTGGGTTTTTCTGCCTTGCTGCTGTGATTTTCATCGCTCACCCCGGTCTGAAATGTCCTCCTTGCGCTCTCTTTGTTGATCCAAATGCTCTGTTCTATCCCAACTTAAAGACGTGGCTGGGACGTTTTTCAACTGCGGGGGTCCACAGTGGTATCTACCATCTTTGAACTCCCTCCCATAGATTTCTCCTACTCGTGGTTCCTGGAAAATACTTCCATTCTCCTTTGCGGTATCTGTTGGGCCATATTCTTTGACTTTGTTTATCCAGGTCCACCATCCCTTATCTGAATCCTTGGGCCAGATGTGTTTGAGAATTTAGACTTCTTTTTTTTTTTTAATTATTTTAGAAAGATAATACGGTGCATATGTTACATTATCTAACATCCCAGCGGGGTCTTGAGAAAAACCCCATAACCAGCTCCTTCATATTTCTCTAATAAACTGTGAATTTTTATACTAAAGTGGATAAAGATTATAAAATATTCTCACATCAGTTCAAGGTTTTGCCACCAAGT
This sequence comes from Ailuropoda melanoleuca, assembly GCF_002007445.2. Classification (NCBI taxonomy): domain Eukaryota; kingdom Metazoa; phylum Chordata; class Mammalia; order Carnivora; family Ursidae; genus Ailuropoda; species Ailuropoda melanoleuca. Next base: position 84,382,836 of record NC_048238.1, on the reverse strand, counting down.
TAGTTACCAAAAAAAAATAAAAAGCCTTTTGGTTTTAACAGCTTTGTGGATTTCAGGATTATGAAGGCATTGTGGACCAGTTTACCTAATTATAGCTTCTTGAGTCTGAGTCTCATTGGTCGTGGTATCATATCCCCCCCCCCCATACTTCTGGCCTCCACATCACAGATCTAGCACAGGGCCTGCTGTAGAGTAGATGTCCAATCACCATCCTTCTGAGTGTCGGTGCTGGGTGTCTGCGGCCGTGGATGGGAATCAGCATAAGTTACGGGGCCCAGTCCAAAAAGAGCCCTTAAATCTGACTTTGGTTTCTAATGATCTGACTTTTTCTTCAATGAGTGGACGGCAGCCAAAACAAAGCAAATCGGTTATTTATTCAGGTAATGGGGAATCAAGATGGAGGTCCAAAGGTCTGCACTTCCCATGATTCCATGCAGTTCTCGAGGGGTGGCCACAGAGCTTACCTTTCTGGGGCCTCAGGAGAGAAAACAGTTGATTAGAAGCCACTGCCCACTTTCAGGAAATTCTGTTGATTTGTCCTTTTTTATTTTCAACCCTGCAGCTCTTCCTCAAATAGGACTTTTCACTCCATCCTTGCAGAGACCTTCTTTCCTGGAGAAGGAGGGGCAGTGATGAAGGTCACTATTCTACTGACATACCACAAATGCAGCACAGTGTGGCTGAAGGAACACCAGTTGTTGGTCAGGGGACCTCTGGACTAGTCCCGGCCCTGTCAATAACTTGCCATAAGCGGGGATAAGTCCATACAGTTCTCTAGGGCACCATTTTCCTGTCTGTCAAATGGGCATGGTATCAGCTCCATTAAACTTCATAGCGTTACTGTGACTGAAACGGAGCGCGCATGCTTCTTTAAATTAAAATGCTCTTCAAATGTACGGTAGTTTTAGCAACACTGGTGAGTTCATCAACCTGTCGTCCAGCCATGACGCAAAAGATACTAGTTCCCTACCTGGTGAACTCTACCTATCTTTGACTCCGTGTTAAAGCGTCTCCCCCTCTGTGAAATCTTAGAACTACCATTTATTGAGCATCCTACTTGATGCAAGTCACACTACACACTTTATTTTTTTATTTTTATTTATTGGAAAGAGAGAGAGAGACAGAGAGAGCAGGAGCAGGGAGGAGAGGGAGAAGGAGCTCCATGCCTAGCAGGGAGCCCGATCATGACCTGAGCCCAAGACAGACGCTTAACCGCCTGAGCTACCCAGGCGGCCCCCATACACTTTATTTAAAAAAATTTTTTTCAAGATTTTATTTATTTATTTATGTATTTGACAGAGAGAGAGAGAGCGCGCACAAGCAGGGAGAGTGGCAGGCAGAGGGAGAAGCAGGCTCCCCGCTGAGCAGGGAGATGTACCTGCCACTCCCCTTGGCCCATTTGGCTCACCCCCACCCTCCTCCCTCTGGCAACCATCAGTTTGCGCTCTGTATTAATAGGTCTGATCCTGCTTTTTCTTTGTTTGTTCATTCATTTGTTCAGTTTTTTCAGATTTTGCATAGAAGTGGAATCATATGGTATCTGTCTTTCTCTGTCTGACTTACTTCACTTAGCATCATACCCTCCGGGTCCATCCACGTTGCCACAAATGGCCAGAGCTCATCCTTTTGTGGCTGAGTAGTATTCCATTGCGTACATATATACACCACAGCTTCCTTATCTATTCTTCTATCAGTGGACGCCTAGGTTGCTTCCTTATCTTGGCTATTCTAAATCATGCTGCAATAAATGTAGGGGTGCATAGATCTTTTTGAATTAGTGTTTTCGTTTTTGGGGGGTCAATACCCAGTAGAAGTCACACTACATCCTTTATCTCATTTCATCCTCACGGCAGCCCTGTGTGGTAATTCCCATTGTGATTCCTATTGTATAGATGGGGAAACTGACGCACAGAGTGGGTAAGGGACTAGCCCAAGGTCACACAGTTTACAGGTAGCAGGGCCAGGGATGTAATACAGAATGAATTATTCTCTTCTCCTGTAGCGCTGTGTTTATCCCTTTCCTGTAGTCCTTAACCCACAGTCTGTCTCTCCTTCACTGGACTATGAGCTGCTGGAGGGCAGAGGTCATGTCTTATTATCGGACACAAGTGCTTAATGAATATTAAAAAACCGAATGAATCAGAGTGGATTCAAATGGAATGGAGAGAAAGGGAGGGAACTGGATGAAGTAAGTGGCTAACCTGGGACTTCTAGTCCCGAGTGCCTTGTCTTTCCAGTCAATTCCACGAGGCTTCAGCCCACCTCTTCTGGCCACGACCATCAGGGAGTTATTTGAGAGTGCCAGGAATGACGAGTGTTTTCGCTTCCCATCTGAAGGCCAAGACTGCTCTTGGAATATCTGTGAATATCTTGTGAATATCTGTGGAAACCGATAAGCTGCTCGGTCAAAGGATTTATGTTCCGTGTAAGAAGATGCCTCTGACTTTCTCTCAATCTCCCCGAGTGGTCCAGAATGCCATAAGCACAGACTAGTCATGGAATTCTTCCTGAAAAATAGAAGCTGTGGAATATATGGAGGCAGGGGAAAGAGAAAACATGAAGCTCTCTTATGAAATCGAGCAAACAATGATAGGATTTTCCAGCTCAAATTAGGTTAGAGCTGCTCAAAAGTTAAATGTCTTCAAAAATAGTAATAACCACGAGAATAATATTTACTGAGTACTTACTGTGTACCAGGCACTGTGCTAAGTTCTTTGAATGTATCATCCTGGTTTATGCTCGCAAAAGCCCGATGAGCTAGCCACTACTGGAGTCCCCATTTCCCAGATCAGAAAACTGAGGTTGAGAGAGGCCAATGTGTCTGTTCAAGGTCCTACAGACAAAGGCGGAAGAGCTGGTGGAGGAAGCCAGGCTGGTGCGAGCACCAGGTTTTAATCAGTATACTCTACGACAGCACATTTCGGTTACATTTAAAACCAGAGCAAGTGGGAGATGGGCAGAGTTCAACTGTTGAGTGAGGCTGTTCTCAGTAGAATCCTGGGGGCTGCGGGGTATACCCTTGTGCATGTCAGCTTCTATTCCCCAAGAGGCGCTGCGGGCTGACTGGCCCTGCAGAGTGAGTCCGTGGAAATTGGTATTTATTCCTTCCCTTTGTGCCCTTTCGTTCTTGGGTTTCTGAGACAAGTACTCAGTGCCCCTACGCTGCCCCACCACATTCCTGCCCGGCCCTCAAGTCCATTCGATTTCCAAGTTCAGCTGTAAGGCTTGGGAGCCTCAGATGGAAATAGATGGCCCTGTTAGCCAAGGTAAGGCTGCAGATGGAAACCCGGACCATTAGTGAGGCTAGAGAGACCTGTAACTTCATCACCGAGCTTGTGTTAAGATTTATGGGTCCGTGCTCACCACTTTTTACTTATTCCATTTTTATCCCCACCAACAGCCGTCGGTTGGTGATTGTGTGCAGCTGAGCCTGGCCGACTCAGTCCACTAATGGCAGAAGTGAGAGGAAAGTGGGACTTGCTACAGCGAGCCATCATCCCAGCCACTTAGACAGGGAGATTGTTTTTTCAGGGTTTTACACGGCCGTTTCTGTTCACCCTCTAATGAATGCTTTCTGTCCATAAATGAAGCAGAGATGGAAGGAGAGGTGAATAAGTGCTAACATAAATTGCAGTGGGTCAGCCACAAATACAGGCTTTCAAAAAATAGGGTTTTTTTTTCAAGTCTAGGTTAAGGTGCTTGCTGATTTCTCAAGTACTTTCCTGGGTTTGATTTGTGCGCCGGATGCATCAAAAATTGCTATTTCAAATCTTTACTTTGTAATCCATGCACCAGAGTAGACAGTCTCCTTTCCAAAGGAAAAAAAAAGAAAAGAAAAGAAAAGATAAAGATCAGACTCAAACGCGTGCTTTTCACCGTTACATGTCTCTTACTGACTCATCAGTCACACGCTAGGTAATAGATATTGACATTGAAACAGGCAGGTTCTGAAAAGCTCTAGTTGACCGTTACTTTTAGTTTTTGGGCTCACGAGTTTCTTTTTAGGTCTGATTCCTTTCTACAAGGAGAAATTGACAAACAGTGGGAGAAATACTTTCACTGACCAGGTCGTATGTGCATTACAGCCGCGTGTGTCATAGCAGGCTTAATTGGGTGCCCTGAATCATATGCAGGAGCTGGAATGATGGCGTGGGCAGGCTGGTCACCTTCCCACACGCTATGTTTGCCATGTTGCTTTGCAGCTCGGCTTTGGATCATTCCTTGGAATCATCGGATCAAACCTTGTTGAGAACAAACGGCAGATGGTAAGTTTGCACCGCTACAGAATCGCACTTTTCATCTGAAAAAGCTCAATATTTATATGGATAAGTAACACACTTCTTAAGGTTTCCCAGGTCGGGCCACAAAAGCAACTGCCCCTTTGCCTTTTCTCCTCAGCCTCCAGGGGACTTGTTCTAAAGTGACCCTGTGGTATGGGACTTGTTCCCATCTTGCCTGATGCTCCCTCAGGGCCCTAATTCATCTCCCTAAGTCAAAGAGATAGAACATTCTGGATCTTGCCCTTTACTTTCCTCCTCCCTCTCTGAGGCGTAACCTTTGGGGGAAGTTTTTGCAGAGCGTTTCTGCCTTTTAGGGTATTACACTCTAGGAGACTTCGATGAAGAGAACAAATGCACTTGGGGCCCACCAAAGACAAAATAAAAGGATGAAGCCAACCTAAAGTATTTCCATTACCCAGACCTCAAAGCTAAGTGCGTTGTAAGGTTCGAAGGAAGAATGAGCAGGTAACAGGAGGTAAAACTTAGAAAGTTCCACGTCTAATGGGGAATTTCCTGCTACCTCCCGAACTGCAAGCATATTACGGTTTTAGACGTTTGTAAATCAGGATGCCTGGGGAGTGGTCCCATGGCGGACTGATTGGCTTCCCCCAGTACAAGCCTCTGTGGCACCTAGACTTTGATAATGGGGTCTATTTAACAGCAAGTTTAATCAGATAACGTAAGAGCTGCAGGGGCAGAGAACTCTAACCGTGTGTTCTCCCCCAGCAATGTGGGGAATTCCCTCAGGGGAGCACTCAGAGTGCTCTTCTTCCATTTCACCTGGACTCCCCCGCCAGTCGTGTTTGCACTTGGCTTACATTATTCAAAATGATGGGCGAGTTTTAATTGTAGAGCTGATCATCGCATAGCTAATAATGCCAATTTCACGACATCGTTCATCCATTATTTACCAATTCTCTGTAGTGCTGTGAAGTGAGATTGATGGGGAGAGGCTTCTGAACCACTCCTGAAGGAGAGAAGTGTTTCCTCCTAGCCTGCTGAGGAGGGAGAACCTTAGCATAGCCTTGACTTTGACGTGATTTTGCCCTGGAGAGCAGTTTATTGCCGTCCTATTTCTCCCTCTTTACCCCAGACATCTCAAGGAAGAAAAGGACTGATTCCATCTCCTTCTGAGGGTCGACCAGGCAGAAGGTGGGTTTAGATGGCACCTGCCCCCACCTCTGCCCTGGAAGCACCTTCCGCCACATCAGCCTGTAATATCTCCCTTGTAACAGAAGACAAATTATTAGGAAAATTTATTATCTAACATGATCAGAGTATAGGGCAGTCTGGTTCAAGTAAACATTTTTCTTAAAAATTTTTGTATGTACTATACACAGAATTGATCAGTTCCAGAGAATTCCACCCTTGGGAGATGTCTTTGATATTTAAATCTTACTAAGTTGAATGTTCCTTCTTCAACCATGCAGAAGGCTAGGTGGGGTTTTGTGGGGCCTCAGAATCCTCCCTGTCTTCATCACTGCCCACGGTGAGGGGTTGAGAAGAGCCCTGAACGGGAGCTGGTGGGCACCAGGCTCTTCTGTAGACTGGATGGGGAGCCCGGGCGCACCCCTTCCCCTCTTTGAGCCTCCATCCACACAGTAAATAAAACAGAGGGTTGGGCTACACGACGTCAAAGGTCCAACATCTTTCTGAGTCTGAGGATGGAAGAGCCACACAGCCCAATTCCTCCACAGGGCTAGAATATTCCTCCACAGATGTATGCTCAATACCAGCAAAGCCTCCTCTTGATCTGGTGCTCACAGACTCACCGAGTGAATTTCTTAGCTTGCCCTGAGAATGTAAAAAGCATCTTTGGTGGCCCCTAACCCTGCCTCCCCCCACCCCAGCTCCCATTCATCCTGAGTGATTGATAAAAAGCGCCGCCATGGGGCAGCAGGCCAGAGTTGGGCTTTGGCTGGCATTCTCTTGGGGATCCTCTAGTCTCCAGGAGCAGCCAGAGGGGAAGGCTAACAGGCACTTGTGTTTTGTGCCCCNTTTTTTTTGCCCCCCCCCCCCCCCCCCGCACAGCTGGTGGCTTCTATCGTCTTTATCAGCTTTGGTGTGATTGCGGCCTTTTGTTGTGCCATCGTCGATGGGGTCTTTGCTGCCAGACACATTGTGAGTACTTTTAGCCCCGGGTTAGAGGAAGCGTGCAATAGAGCAAGGTTTCTTGGAGTGTGTGCGGGATGTGTGTGCTAAGGGCTGGCTGTGATGGGTACAGAGGAGGGAGAAAACAGGATCCCTGTCTCAAGTCGCTGAGCGTCAAGATGAGGACACAGCTGGATCGGGTCATCTAGATGACCCGGGTTAAGCTGGGGGTATAAACACTAAGTGCCGGAGCCGTTTCTCTTGGACTTCAGTGGCCAAGACAGGCTTCCCGGAATCACCTTTGACATGTGAGTGAGATTTGGAAAGGCAGAGGCAAGGACACTGGGGCCAGGGAATGGCTTGGAGGTGACGCTGGGGGCGAGGAGGTAGGGAGAAGCGGAAGGCTGTGAGTGCTGAGAGCCTTGGAGGTTTCAACAGCGACAAGAGCAGACCATGAGGACAGAGTCACCTCTTCTCAGATTCCTGAACTTTGCTGTTCTGACAACAAGGCTTGGCGTTTTAGTGATGTAATTGGGGTCCAGGGAAAACCCCAGTGCTAGAAGCTTCCACTCAGAGCCCAGTCCTGGAGTTTAGGGGCCAAATCCTCAAAGCTACGCCTGGAGAAAGGCCATTTTACTCCTGAAACCCAGACGTGGGCTCTTCTCTGAGGAAGCCTGGGATTCAGGGCATTCCAATGCAGCTCTGCACAGGAGCCCTCACCCTTCTTTTAGTACTTTCCATCACACTATTCCAGACAATTCTGCCAGGGCTGACTTCTCCATTAGGTACAACAGGCACAGTGCCTATGACCCATAGTACTTTCAGGGGTTTCATAAAAATATTATCATTTCTTCTCAAATCAGTAGAAAAGCGATGAGCTTTTAGCTCAAGGAGAAGTTTTTGCATATAAATAGATTTGCCTTGATACCAATGCAGTCATTAGATATAATTAAAATAAAGAAAATATCATTTTCAATATCTTTTAATGGAGAGAAGGGCCCACAAAAGCAAAAGCGGCTAGGTCCCAGGGAGGTCCTAACACAGCCCTGATCTGACCCACAAACCAAAATCAAAAGCGAGCCACCACAACTTACTGGGTCCCCACAACAGGCACAAATACTCCTTTTATTCTTACTGAATCAGCATGGAAAATGAAAACATCTCATGAGCTAGTCGGAAATATTTTGTTTTCCAAAACAGCCGATTTAGAGGAGAATTGTATTACCAGAATCTTCTGTGGATCAACGACATTGACCAGGCAGTGGCATGAGTATGAGTATGGCATGAGTATGGTTGGATCTGGGGAAGGATGATCTGACATTAGTATTTCAATTCCAACTTGCTCTTGGACCACCCCCCCAGCGTAAGAGTCAGTCCGTTGTTTGCCGAGATTAGGAGAACTCACGCTCTCAGTGCTGCCCCACAAACAGTCTCCGAACTAGTGTCTCAGGAGATAATTTCTGGACAGGGGGCAGAAGCAGGGGTGGGAGAGTGAGGCTTGTGGCCCAATTTTTCTTTTTCAGGGCCAAGATTTTAAATGTAGGCCCGACATCAGACCCATCCCTTCCGATTTTAGCTGAGGGCAGCCATGTTCTTCATGGTTTTCCCCCTAAAAAGGCCAGTGACACATGGGGAGCTTGTGATATCCACAAGCCCACCACCCTCACACAGCAAGTGTTAGCGTTTTTGCATGTCACCCTCTGAGAACACACCTATTTGTGTACGGGTTCCAGGCAATCACAGCATGTGTGCTCTTTTGTATTCAACAGGAGCCATCTTAATAACAATAATGCCTTGTTTTTGTGGAGCACATTTAGCTTTTCAGTGTGCCTTTCCATCTATTATCTCATTGGAGGCCCACAGCAATCCTGTGAGATATGTAGGGCAGGCATTATTATCTCCATTTGACAAGGAGTATTCACTCTGAAGTGGTCTCCATGGTAACAGAGGCCTAGTGGCCAAGAAGCCTGCAGTAGATTTTGATGGCATCATGAGCTAAAATGGCTTCCTCCTTTTCCCTCCTCCTCCCAATCCTGATGTGTATTTTTTTTAAACAGCTTTATTGAGATGTAGTTCACATCCCATATAATTCGCCCATTTAAAGTGTACAATTCAGCGGGTTTTAGTATCTTCACTGTTACAGGCAAACCATCACCACATCAATTTTAGAGGATTTTCATCATCCCCCAAAAGGAACCCCATATTCTGGGCTCTCACGTCCCTATGCCCCATTCCCCTCAGCTCTAGGCGACCACTAGGCTACTGTTTTTTTCTCTACAGATTTCCCTATATCAATTAACCTTTCATACTCATAGAATTGTATAATATTATGGTCTTTTGCGATCTGACTTCTTTTCACGTAGTTTGATTTTCTCGGGGCTCATCCATATGCTGTATGTTTTTCATTTCCTTTTATGGCCTGATCATCTTCCATCGTATGGATATACCACATTTTCTTTGTCCATTCACCGGTGGACATTTAGGTTGTTGCCACCTTGTGCTTTTTATTAATAATGCTGCTATAGACATTCATGAACTGTGTGGCCGCATGTTCTCATTTTCCTTGGGTATCTACTTGGGAGTGGAATTGCTGGGTCATATGATAACTATGTTTACCCTTTTGAGGACCTACCAGACAGTTTTCCAAAAGAGCCACACCATTCTGCAGTCCCGCCAGAAGTGTATGTGTGAGAGCTCTGCCCATCCTTGCCAACTCTTACTACCTGACTTCTTAATTCTAGCCATCCTGGTGAAAATGAGGTGGTACCTCGCTGTGGTTTTGATTTGCATTTCCTTGATCACTAGCCTCCGTCAGAGGCAATGGGGGGAAATGCAGTTATGTTTACTGGAAGTTTCCTCTAATGACCACCTACCTGTCTCTGACTCCAGGCCCTCGGTACTTCCTACAGTTAGTGGCCTACAGTAGAGCATTTGACTCAGGGATTTGGGGTAAGGCTGGATGAATCTCTGAGAAAACCTTTCTGCTTACAATGTGCCTATCCTATGATATCTGCCAGTCTTCACTGACACCCAGAGAGTTTTGAGGAAGAAGGCTTTATTGATGTATGGTGATATCTGTTGGCCAGTTTAATGAAAGGCACTTTTGGACTCTAGCACCTCTTGGGTGGGCTAAAGCCAGCCTTTTCTTTTTTTAAAATAAATAATGTATTTTTTAAAAGATTTTACTTTCAAGTAATCTCCACACCCAACATGGGGCTCAAACTCACAACCCCGAGATCAAGAGTCACACGCTCTACCTGCTGAGCCGGTCAAGGCACCCCTAAAGCCAGCTTTTTCTTTTTTTTTTAATAATATTTTTTTTATTATATTATGTTAGTCACCATACAGTACATCCCTGGTTTTTGATGTAAAGTTCGATGATTCATTAGTTGCGTATAACACCCAGTGCACCATGCAATACGTCCTCCTTACTACCCATCACCAGCCTATCCCATTCCCCCACCCCTCTCCCCTCTGAAGTCTTCAGTTTGTTTCTCATAGTCCATAGTCTCTCTGATTACCTCCCTTTTCTTTATCCCTTTCTTCCCCTACCAATCATCCTAGTTCTTATGTTCCATAGATGAGAGAAATCATATGATAATTGTCTTTCTCTGCTTGACTTATTTCACTTAGCATTATCTCCTCCAGTGCCGTCCACGTTCAGCAAATGTTGAGAATTCGTTCTTTCTGATAGCTGAGTAATATTCCATTGTATATATGGACCACAGCTTCTTAATCCAGTCATCTGTTGAAGGGCATCTCGGCTCCTTCCACGATTTAGCTATTGTGGACAATGCTGCTATGAACATTGGGACACATCTGGCCCTTCTCTTCACTACGTCTGTATCTTTGGGGTAAATATCCAGTAGTGCAATTGCTGGGTCATAGGATAGCTCTATTTTTAACTTTTTAAGGGACCTCCACACTGTTTTCCAGAGTAAAGCCAGCGTTTTCTGTTCTTGGAGTCCTTCAGCACCCTCTCGCCCTGTCCTTTGGTTTGGGGGTGTGTGAGCTTCCTCTCAAGACCTACCCTTCTTACACACCCCTCTAAATATGTCTTGTTCCTTCTCTCTTGTCTCCTATTTCCTTCCCTTCCACTCCCCCTAACACGGCCATTAGCCAGCCAGGAAAGTTGCTTTACCTTCTTGGGTCCCAGTTTCCTCCCCTTCAGCTGGATGGCACAGAAACCTCCCTGTACGGCTTCGTCTGAGTGCCATATGAAAGGACGGGTGGGAACCGCCCCAAGGGAGCCTGGCACAGAGTAGCCGCTCACCATGAAACAATTTTCATTTCCATCTCTTCACTCTGGAATCGGTAGCCCTTCAGATTGAAAAGGCTGCCGAGCCCGAGCTGAGTGACTTCTTCCTACCTCCCGACTGGGGTCTCAATGGAGATGAGCCGCCAGAGGCAGCAGTGGGCAACCATCACGTGTGAACGTGTCTGTCTTCACTTAGGGCAGTTGGTGGCTGACCGCTTTTGGCAGAACCGGGAAGTCAGAAGGGCTGTGACCAGCACATCAAGCCTCCTCTTCCCCAGGATAATAAGGGCCGCTGCTATCCCCCAAACACGGAAGATAAACCCTGCTGTGTACCAGCTCTAGAACCTTCATTCCTTTCAAGCCAACATTGAACAGACAGGAAGTTCATGCAGAAGCAGCTGATGGAAAGTCCTAGGTCCTCCATGGGGCCGCAGGCTGGGGGGCTGGAAGCCCTTAGGTGGCAGGAACAGGGCTGGCAAATCACGTGTGGGTAAACAGCCACCGGGGTTACTGAAAATGGTGAGGAAAGTGGGGGCAGGAGGGATGGTGCTTTGGCCAAACCCTGCGGGTCGCTTTGCATAAACTGCTTGTTCCATCCTAGCCCGCGTTTGGCCAAAGCCCCCTGCCCCTTGGGGGATGTTTATCATCACCCCAAAAGTGAACAGCACCCCCTGCCTGCAAGTCCCTGGGCAATGCTGGATTGTGTCTGTTCTACCCCAACCCCCAGGCCTGAGAGCTCCCTCGCCAGGAAGCGGGCCAAGCCAGGAGGGTAAGTCAACTGTCCTTGAGCCCCATGTTAGTCTTTTGGGCTTTCGCAGTATTTTTGGAGGTCACGGTCTTTATCTAATCTGTGTAGTTGAGTGAAAATGACTCATAGTTCAGCTGAGTTAAAACCTACAGCAGTCCCAGTAGCTGCTCATCCCCCTGGGGCTTGCTTCTTGAGCTCTTCCTTCTGGAAAAGCCGTGGCAATGACAGCAGGGAGCAGCTGTCTGCCAGCCCGAGTCCTGTCCTCAGGTGATAATGAGATCTCATGTCAGAGCCAGGCTCCCTCCTTTTGGGAGTACGATGTTGCAAGAGTCCTGCATCTTGTTTCCCGGGGACTCTTGGGAAGAAGATGAAGACTAGAAATTCAAGAAAATCAGAGAGGACATTTCAAGGAACTGAATTAATTCCCTAATTTCTTGTTAACCAAGTGCCCCAGCGGAAAGCAGTTATGAGAACATTTGTATCTAACCCTCAGGTTCTCGGGCTCCATTGATGGGCCGCTTTCAGAAACTGACCCAACGAACTGCCTGCTCATGTGTGCGTGTGTGTGTGTGTGTGCGCGTTTTCAAATTTTTTATTACCAATCAGAGCACTTGCTGCTTTGTTTTCCGAAACAGACTTTGCTGTTTCCCTTTTCAGGATCTGAAACCACTCTATGCTAACCGGTGCCACTATGTCCCCAAGACGTCCCAGAAGGAAGCTGAGGAGGTGAGCTGGAATGAGGCTGCATGCCTTACCTTTTGGAAAAGTCTTCTGTTCTGCCTGAAACCCCCTTTCTTTTCCTCCTTTTCACGGGCCTAAGGCTTGCCACTAGGTGTCTGTAGTTGATTTGTTCAGCCGGTCAGCGCACACGTGCTAATGAGGCTATGGTCATAGGTTGGAGCCTCATGAGACCTAATCAGATTTACTTTGCTCTGTGGCCACAGGCTGCCCCTGTGACCCCAGCAGGCAGCCTCTCAGTGTGTGGCTTCGATCCCAAGAGGGACAGACTAGTGCAGAGGCCACAGGGCAGGCCCCTCCCCCGGCTCTGCCGATGATGGTTTTGTTGCTTGGATTCGGTGCCCAGCTGGAAGAAAAGCAAGAGCCCCACCAGAGCCCTGGGTCTGGACGAGGGAGGCAGAGCCTGAGTCCCACACGCAAGACAAGTCAGGAAGCCAAATGAGGGTCACTGAGAAGCCTGGGTCACTTTGCACGGCAACTTCTCTCTCTTGCCGCACACAGCAATCCTTGCGTTCCACGTGGCCTCACGCAGGACCACAGGCAGTGGGCAGTGAGGTGAAGTTCGGCTCTGGGTCATTTTCAGAAAGTGACCCAACCCCCTGCCTGCTCGGCGCTCACACAATAATCACTCCCAGCCTAGAGAGCCCTTGAATACGAAACTACCGTTCAATGTGAAATACAATGAACGGTGCCCTTGGAGTTCGGCAAAGCGATGGCCCTGCTCCCAAGGCACCAGGGACAATACTTCCATTATGGCTCTGCCTTTCATCTGCCCCCCTACCTTCCCCCTCAATCACAAATTTACTGTTTTTCTAACTATCCTTGGGTTCAAAGGGACGAGGAGAAATGTGCGTGTGCCGACAGCTTATCAGAAAGGCAGTGAGCATTTGCATGAAGGACCCGATATAAAAAAAAGTGCCCGTTTACTACGAATATTCTCTATAACACAGTAAAACACATTCACAAGCACTTCATTGCATCCGTATGGGGAAGGGAGTCTGGAAAATTTCTTGGAAGACAGCAAATGGAAAAATCGATGTTTTAAATTTTTTGCAAACTCGAGATGTGTGAAAACGCCATTGCTCTTCTCTTGCTTTGGTGGTGATCGCTTTCTTGTGTTAACTTGGTGACTGTGAAAATATTAATAATGACTTCCATAGGTTCACTTGTAACCCTGGTCCCCCTAACCCTATTTTTCCTATGTAAGGTCATAAGTTCCTCAACCAAAAATTCTCCTTCCGCGAGGGTTATGAGGAACCTTACCCAGGCAGCTCGAGAGGTACTATCGTACTTCAGAGTGCATGTGATGGCCCTCTGTCTTCCTCCCGCTCTGCTTCCCTTTCCCCCCCCCACCCCCTGGCTCCCCTTCCCCACCTGTCCTCATTTCCTGCTGTCATTTGTTCTTCTGTCTGTCCTTCCATCCGTCCTTCCTTCCTCTGCATCTCCGCCCTTCAGGGATGGGGCGCTGAGGGCTGTGGCTGGGGCTGGACGCACCCCGGCTCCTCGGTGGCTTGTCTCAGGCACCAGTTCAGCCAGCCCAGGGCCCAGCCCCATCCCTCTCCCGCGTGGGGGTGTTCATCTGACAGCCGTCCATATGTCCTTAACGTCTCCATCAGTCACTAACTCACATTTCCAGTCCCAGACGGTCCTGCCCCCGTCCATTGCCAGCCCACCTGCTCACTGTTGTGTGTGCCCTCAGGTGAACTGCCCTCACCTCAGCCGAGGATTCTGCACACCTCGCATCCGGGGAAACACCTGCTTCTGCTGTGACCTCTACAACTGTGGCAAGTACGTGCTGAGCGCGCACAGGCTCCGGGGAAGAACGCTCTGACCCCAGGGGGTACTAGAAGGGGTGGGGGCGGGAGGGCAGAGCACAAGGCACGCAGACGGATCAGAGAAATGGAAGGTGTTGGTCTGTCAACAGATTTCAGCTACTAAGTGTTACTTGCCTTCTCTGTGCTACAAAGCCGTGCCGCTTTGGAGTGTGTGATCTCATTTAGTCCTCACCTCTGATGTACGTAGGGTGATTATCTCCATTTTACAGATGTTGAGAGGAGGCTCAGAGGAAGCAGACACCTGACCCAATGTCACACAGAACTTGAAATGGTAGAGACAGGGTTCAAACCCAGGTCTGTCTTAAGCCCAAGTTCAGCAACACTCAACAAATAGTTATTGAGCACTTTCTCTGGGCCTCTCCTGTTCTAGACACTGCTGATTCAGCAGCAAACAATAAAAGTCCTTGCCCTGATAAAGCTTATATTTCATTAGGGAAGACAGTTGATAGCGCATGAATATATAATATGCCAAGTGTTGATCAGAGGTCTGAGAAAAAAATGAGAAGGGGTGGCAGACAGATAGTGACAAGGTGAGGAGCACGTGTACTGTGTGAGACAGAGTGGTCACGGAAGGTTTCTTTGAGGAGGGGACATTTGTGCAGAGACCTGAATGAAGCCAGAGGGCAACCCAAGTGGATACCTGGGGAAAGAGTGTTTCAAGCAGCGGGAACAGCAAGTGCAAAGGCCCTGAGGCAGGAGCAGACTTGGTGCTAGTCCTGTCACAACCACTCTGGCTCTCTGCCCTCTGATTGCAAAAACATCACTTACTCTTTCTTTCAAAACATATTTAGGTGGTAGGAATACAGAGTCTACCGCTGAGGAGCTCACAGTCTAGTAGGGAAGAGAGATGTGTGACGACAGAGTGTTATAAGCAGAGTGGGGATCAGTGGGCACACTGGCGACCCTGGCAGCCCAAATGACTGACGTCAGAGTTACTGGGGGACAGTGTCAAGGAGGAAGTGATGTGGGAGCTGAAATTTGAAGGGTCACTAGGGAGTTAGGAAACAAACCAAAAGAGGGTAGCGGTGGGGAGGGTATTCCCAGCAGTTGTGGGGCAGGGGCAGTTCGACAGGGGGTAGGAGGTGAGGGCCGAGCTATCATCAGAGGCCCGATCATGGAGGGTTCACTGGCCGCAGGAATAACTTTGGACTTGACCCTGTGAGCAACTTGGACTCGACCCCAGACCCCATAAGCCATTGAACGCTATAGCGTGGAAGATGAGGCGCTGAGGGCCTGGAGAGGGAGAGAGGAAAGGAGGAGTTGGCAGAGGGGGCCTGGATGGAGCTAAATCCAGAGAGGTCAGATGGATGCAGCCCCCTCCTCGCTCCCACTCCCTCCTCTTGGTATTGGGGCCGTCTCTCTGGTTTGAGGATCAAGACTCGCCAGACTGGAGGCAGGGAGGAGACGTGGGCGGAACTCACACCAGCCCTTTACCTCCTTCCCTAGCAGCACTAGCGTCATTTCGTTAAAAGGTTTGGCAGGCGGAGGAAGAGAAACTTAAAAGACTCAAATGAGGTTTGGGGATTATCTGGGAGGTTCAATTATTCATGTTGTAATAAGAACTAACACTTGTAAAGGACTTCCCTCCTTCACAGCGGTGATGGAGAGCTGGCTATAATTGTACTTCCTGAACTCATCCTTCCAAAAATGAGCAAAGGAATGTAAAATAGGTCCTAGGGGAACTGGGGTTATTTTGCTATCTTTCCTTTTACCTCCCCTTCCCTCCCCTTCCCTGCTGCTGTCCTTCTCTCTCCTTCTCCCCCCTCCCTCACCAGGCTCGCTGCTTTCCCCCCTCCCCTGGCCTGCTCCCCCTCTTTTCCCACTTCCTGGCCTCCCAGGGGGTGGGGTCTGGGAGCTGGCCAGCACTGCCGGCCTGAGATGGAAAAGAGGGCCCCGCGAAGTGATTCCTTGCAGACACACCTTTCTCTCTGCAATTAGGTGTGTTGCTGGAAAAGGTTTGAATAAACTAAATCCTACTTTAAATTCCATTTAGCTGAGTTCTTTGGTGAATTTTTCCGAAAGTGGAGACTCGAGGGGCGCCTGGGTAGCACAGTCGTTAAGCGTCTGCCTTCGGCTCAGGGCGTGATCCCGTTGAACTGGGATCGAGCTCCACATCGGGCTGGGCTCCCTGCTCCGCTGGGAGCCTGCTTCTTCCTCTCCCACTCCCCCTGCTTGTGTTCCCTCTCTCACTGGCTGTCTCTCTGTCAAATAAATAAAATCTTTAAAAAAAAAAAAAGGAAAGAAAGTGGAGACTCGAGCCCAATGCATCTTCCTGTCAATCTGAACTTGATAATAACTGACTTTCTTACTTTCCTAAAGCAAGTTATGCCAATATGGTCTTCAAGGCTCTAAAGGAATTTTGTGAGGAGCGGTGCTAAACTCTGGGCTCTCTAGAGGCAAGGAACATGACTTCATCTTATCTATATCCCCAGGCCCCGGCACAGGACCAGGCATGAGTAAAGACCTAATGAAACAGGGGTGACATTTGTTGAAAAGTACCAAAAAGAAGAATACCCTTTTCACCAGGAGGATAAAATATTGAACTAGGCAACTAAGAGGGGTCATGGGGACCTTGCCCCTAAAGATCTTCAAGCTGGGAAATGGTTTTCACCTACCTGATGCCCAGAGCATCAGTCAAGGCCCTGTCTGCAGTGCTAAGTTTCCAAAGGCAAAGCCACTAGGAAAAGACTTCCTGAACTTTCCATCAGGAAACAGTCCCAGTTGGGGTCAGAAACCAAGGCCACGAGACTTTAAGAGGCAATGATCCTACAATAGAGGGAAAAGTTTCTCCTTGACCTGAGGCTTTTTCCAGCCAGTGCCAAAGAGACCTGAACTCCAGGCCTAAATATAGCTAGCAGCAAGCATTCTTACAGACACGGGGACTTTAATTTAGCCGAGCGTGTATTTGTTTTCCTCACACGAAACCTATTTTTAATCAATTGCCAGCTCCTCCAGTCCATTTCCTGGAAAGGAGGCCAAGAAAAAAAAAAGTGGGAACAAAAACATCAGGCAGTCATTTGTACAGCGCTATGGAAACAGAGTTTCTACTGTCCCCTCAAACCCACAGACCTTCTTTGACGTCAAGGCCGTGAGGTTTTAATACCAAACATAGATTATTCCATTTAGCCTTGTGCCAGAAGGTGGCTTGCTCTAGGACACGGCTCCTCAGCCACTGCCTCTCAGAGGACTTCACTAGGCTTTGGAGAGGTCAAGTCAGTATTGCTGGTTTCTGGGGTGTCACCTGAAGGAAATGGGAGGCTATGGGGTGGCTTGTGAACCGCTTCAGCTGGTAATAGAATGAAAGGACATAGCTTACTTTCATTCATTCCTCCCTTCAACAAATTTTTATGGAGCTCCTGAAATACGTGCCAGGGACTGTTCCAGAAGAATAGGTAGGGAGAAAGCATAATTTTACCCTTACTGAGCTCAGTTTACCAGGGGGGTTTGTGGGGATGGCAGCTGAGACCCACACACAGATTCCCATGGTTCCAGGCCCCTGTGGAAGAGCAGAAGGATGCCCTGCTGCCTTATCCAAGTTCTGTTGCCTCTTCCCTGAAACACAGAGAGGTTATCTGTTTCTCTGGGCACATCCAGCAAGGTGAGAGCAAGAGGGTGAAAGCCCGTATTGGGTAATCAAGTTCATGATCAATGCCACACTCAGTCTTTGAACTCAGTTACTCATTCACCGGTTATTTATTGATGACTTACAGCGTTTCTACCACTGTGCTGGGCAGTGAGGGAGACACAGCAGAAGTGTAAGAGGTTCCAATTCAGAAGGAGACGTTACGTCCACCTCGGCTGTAGCCTCAGCACCCAGCACAGTCCTCAGCCCTGAGTGGGCTCTCAATAAACATCGGATTAAATGGCTAACTGAATTATTGACATTTGCAAAGTGCCGAACTAAGAGGAATAGACTGAGGCTGTGGGAGTCCAGAGTGGGGGGGAAGCTAATGAATGGGGCACTGGAGTCCTTGAAGAAGACACTAGAGAGATGGTATGGAGGCTTCGAGCAGTGGGAAAGGTTAGGACAGGCAGAGAACAAAAGGCAGTACCTTCTATGCAGGGAGAGAAATCTGAGCTTAGGTTTGGAATAAGTAGCCAGCACGGCCAGGCTGGGGCTCCTGGGGGCTCCAGGCTAGCTGGAGTGTGTACTCCATTTTGAAGTCGGATTATGGCAGGCTGAGGAATTTGGACCCTTTTCCCGGAGGGTGATGAATGGGGAGCCATGGGAGGATTTTGATTAAATGAATGATTTAGTTCTAAAAACTTTTGAGGATGCTTAATCTGGCAGTGGTAGGGTCTGGTAGGAGGGCCTTGCGGTCCTGGAGACCCAACCAAGTAGAATCATGAATCTCACACAGAAACAAACCACATTCATTTGCTAAACCCTGAACTAGATGTAAATATGAATGTTCTTTTGCTTCATGCTTAAGTCAAAAATATTTCAGTGGCTGCTGAACCCGCTCAAACTAGAACAGACATAATATGTAAGATTATTGAATATTTTTAAACAAACCAGTAACCTATCACGGTGGTGTGGTCTGCACCTTTCAAGGGTCAGTGACTTTAAGAAGAAGATTCTAAGGTTCGCGTTGCCAGAGGCTGGCTCTTAGAAGGAGAAATAAAAACATAGCTCCATGTTTTGCCGGGGGCTCTTATCATGTGCTGGACTGGAGCTTTCGCGGGCATCCTCTCATTAAACCCCCCAGGCTTGGAGAAGTTAAGAAAGTTGCCCAGGGCCCGCAGCAAATGAGCGACAGAGCTGGGATCCAAATGCAGTCCGACTCCAGTCTAACGTGCGGTACCGCCCGTCTGAGCGTGCTCCCGCCCGCCCTCTGTGTGTTGGGAAGTAGACAAAGATAATTTGGGGGAAGTCAGAAGCTGACTCTCCAGGCTCTCCTGCGTCCCAACAACCCCACACTCACCCTTACCCACGGGCCTGCCTTTTGGCAGTCCTGTCTGGATCCCTTCGTGGCAGTAAGCTATCTTTCTTTTCACTGCATCAATCTCTTTATTAATAAATGATACTCTCGAGAGCAATGCCTTAAAATCCCAATAAACACGGGGTCTGTTCATATTTTATATCAGAAGCAAGAATTTTTTGAAAGGATGATGAGACAATGTCTTCTCTCTTGGTCCCTCTTTACTGGATCATTTCTCCATCCAGTGTCTGATATCCTAGGTGCTATGGAGCCAATGTTATGGCTCACGGTTTTCTACTAGGTTTGGTGAGAAAATAAAAGATATGTGCAAGTAATATGAAAACATGTAGCAGGAAATAGAGATCGGATTTGTTTGATTATTTTTTTTAAAGATTTTATTTATTTATGTGACAGAGAGACAGCCAGTGAGAGAGGGAACACAGCAGGGCAGTGGGAGAGGAAGAAGCAGGCTCCCAGCGGAGGAGCCCGATGTGGGACTCGATCCCGGAACGCGGGGATCACGCCCTGAGCCGAAGGCAGACGCTTAACGACTGCACTACCCAGGCGCCCCTGATTTGTTTGATTATAATTAATAATGGTAGAGTAACAATTTGACAGTGATTTATGCCCGTGGTGCTCGGTTTTGATTTCGAGAGGCAGCAAAATGTCATGGTTAAGCATAAATTCAAGGCCAGAGTGTCTGAGTTCAAATCTCACCTCGGCTACTTAATTAATTTCTGTCTCTGCCTTGATTTTCTCATCTGTATGTAACAGGGATAAAAATAGCCGCTACCATATAGGGTTACTACAGAGATTAAGTGAGTTAGTGTTTGCTAACTGCCTAGAATTGTACCAGGTAATAGTACGATAGCACTTTTTGCTATTATAATTGTATTATTTTTCCAAATCATAGATTTGATCAACATCTATGATGATAGCTAGATATACATAATCTTATTTGATATTATCCAACAGAAAATACTCTACCTGCCATGAGTAATAATTACTTTGGAGTTCCGTGTTCACAGATGTATGCAGAGAGCCACTGGTCTTTAAGCTTTAGGCAATAAGCTTTCTGTGTATCCCTTCCTGCTTATGGGTGGTCTCCAGCTATGGCCCGAACATGCTGAAATCCAGTTCAAATTCTGATGAATGAAGACACCTTTAAAATTTCACTGTGGAAGTTTTCTCTTTAAAACAGTGGCTTCCAGGGCACCTGGCGGGCTCTGTCGTGTGGAGTGTGCGACTTTTGATCTCAGGGTCAAGAGTTGGAGCCCCAGTGTGGGGGCAGAGTTTCCTTTAAAAATAAAAAATAAACAAATAAAACAGTGGGTTTCAAACATCAGTGAGCTCGTTAACACAGATCCTTGAGCCTCACCCTAAGAGATTCTGCCAGATTCTGTGGGCCTGGGGCTGGGCCTGGGAATCTGCATGTTTAAGCATCCCTTTCTCAAAGACATACGCACCCACAGACACACAAATAACGCAGTGACACACACGGGCAGGCACACATACACACAAACACAGATGGTTCTGATGCAGTCTGTCCCGTAACCACACTGATGGCAATTCCTCAGGGAAAAAAACAATGACAACACTGAAAACACGGATTTTAAAGAATCCTAAGATAAAATAAAATCATCTGTGAAGTTTAAAAGTCTTTTCTTGTGTGAACATTCCTCCCTGATTCGCTTTGGAGGTTAACCTTTAATTTTTTTTCCCTTTTTCACTTCCAGGGTTCTTAGGGGAGTCCCATGTAATAACCATCCAGACACCAGGGCATTTGGTGGTGACTTTCATTTTAAGAACCACAGTGTTGGAGATTCATTAGCGATTCCAGTGGCCAAGTTGTAAACTAGTTCGCAACACCCTAGAAGACAGGAACTTTCACTGAGTCAGCTCGACAAGTGTGTATGTAGCACCAGCTAGGTGTCAGGGACAGCAGTGAACAAAACGAACTGAGTCCCTGCCCTAGAGCTTACATTCGGGTGGGCGAAACAGACAGTCACGCGTGAGTGCGAGAGAGCCATTCAAGGAGGGTAATGCACCAGGCACCTCGGGCCGCCATGCTAAAATACCCTAGACTGGGTGGCCTCAACAAGAGACACTCATCGCTCAGAGTCCCGGAGGCTGGAAGTCTGAGATCAGGGTGCCAGCATGGCGGGGGTCAGGGGAGGGCTTTCTTCCTGGCTTGCAGACACCCACCTTCTCCCTGTGTCCTCACCTGGCCTTTCCTCGGTACGTGCAGATGGAGAGATCTCTCTCTCTCTCTCGTCTTTTTATAAAGCCATCAATCCTATAGAATTAGGGCTCCCCCCTTCTGACCTCATTTAACCTCAATTACTTCCTAAAAGCCCTGTTTGTGTTGGAATGCAATCCGATCGGGAGTTAGGGCTTCAATTTACGAATGTTGGAGGGGGACACAATTCCGTCCACGGCAAATAACGTGAGAGATGGTGACCGGGTGGGGTGGGGTGGGGGTGCCTTTGGACTGAGTGGCCAGGGAAGGCCTCTCCAAGGAGGTGAGATTCAGGTTTGGGGCAGCAGCTTGGCTTCAGTTCTTTTCTGGGACCTTGTTCTTGTGTTTGTTGCTGTTTTGCTTTGAAAGAGGAAACGGTGAAATCTTTGAAGCCTGAAGTCAGATCACAGCTTTACCACTCGCGACTTGGGCAAGTTCCTAACCTCTCTGCGCTTCAGTTTCTTCATCTGGAAAATGGGAATGGTGGTAGTACCTACCTCATAGAATAGCGTGAGGACTTGCAGTGCCGTCTGCTAGAACTTCCTGCAGTGATGGGAATGCAGTGTGCTCCGGCCACGAGCGTGGCTCTTAGAAGTGTGGCTATTGAAGCCAAATCATGGAAGGAGCCGAGATGCCCTTCAACAGATGACTGGATTAAGAAGCTGTGGTCCATATATACAAATGGAATATTACTCAGCTATCAGAAAGAACGAATTCTCAACATTTGCTGCAACATGGACGGCACTGGAGGAGATAATGCTAAGTGAAATAAGTCAAGCAGAGAAAGACAATTATCATATGATTTCTCTCATCTATGGAACATAAGAACTAGGATGATCGGTAGGGGAAGAAAGGGATAAAGAAAAGGGGGGTAATCAGAAGGGGGAATGAAACATGAGAGACTATGGACTATGAGAAACAAACTGAAGACTTCAGAGGGGAGGGGGTGGGGGAATGGGATAGACTGGTGATGGGTAGTAAGGAGGGCACGTATTGCGGTGCACTGGGTGTTATACGCAACTAATGAAGCATCGAACTTTACATCGGAATCCGGGGATGTACTATATGGTGATTAACATAATATAATAAAAAATCATTATTAAAAAAAAAAAAGAAGTGTGGCTATTGAGCACTTGAAATGTGGTTGGTGAGCCCGAAGAACTGAATTTTTTGTTTTACTTTATTTTATTTAATTTTTTAAAAAGATTTTATTTATTTGAGAGAGAGAGAGCACAAGCAGGGGGAGCAGCAGAGGGAGAGGGAGAAGCAGGCTCCTGGCTGAGCAGGAAGGCTGACGTGGGACTCGATCCCAGGACCCTGGGTTCATGACCTGAGCCAAAGGCAGGTGCTTTAACAACTGAGCCACCCAGGCGCCCCTGTTTTACTTCATAGTAAT
The DNA here is from genome assembly GCF_002007445.2 of Ailuropoda melanoleuca. Lineage (NCBI taxonomy): Eukaryota > Metazoa > Chordata > Mammalia > Carnivora > Ursidae > Ailuropoda > Ailuropoda melanoleuca. The sequence goes on along the minus strand of NC_048238.1, from coordinate 84,360,329 downwards.
TAATTTAAATTTAAGCATGACTAGTAGCTACCATATTCAACAGCACAGATTTAACGACTTCACTTGTGTAAAATGCTTTGCGCTGTGCCCGGCAGGGAGCGTCAATATACGCTACCTAATACTAAGCACTTTTTGCTGTTATAATTGTATTGTTTCTCAAAATCGTAGATTCGATCAGCATCTATGATGATAGATAAATAGGCGTACATATTCTGTTAGTGATGGTGACAAGTGTCTCTCTGGTAGGCAGGAGGTGGTTTTTTTAATTTGTTTTTTGGATGAACAGCAATCACACTTTAACCTAGTGCCTCGCTTCCCCGGTGCCTTTGTGGCTATGCTGTCCCTCAGCATAGCTCCCCCACTCACCTGTCTTTTCGCTGAGCTGCATGCCTGCTCTGTGGGGACTGACTGGTGTGTGCTTCTCCCTGTCCAGCCGCGTGGAGATCACCGGTGGGTACTACGAATACATCGACGTCAGCAGCTGCCAGGACATCATTCACCTCTATCACCTGCTCTGGTCTGCCACCATCCTCAACATCGTCGGCCTGTTCCTGGGCATCATCACTGCAGCTGTCCTTGGAGGCTTTAAGGACATGGTAAGGAAGGAAGTTCCTTCCCGTTCCAGAGGCCCCTGTCAGGGGCCAGCGTGGAGGCTAGGAGGTCGGAGGCAAGGGGCACCCTTGTTTGAAGGGCCAGAGTCAGAAGTGATTGCTTTAAGAAGGTGGCCGCCGTCACACATCTCAAGGTGAAGGAGCCAGGCAATGCCATTAGTGTGCAAAACTTTCTTGTTAACGTGGGTTGCCTGTGTTCTTGAGGCACATTCTGGGGGCGGGGGTGAGGAGCCACGGTTGTCCACCTGGCTTCCTATTAGAAGAGAATCACCTGAGGTGCTTAAAAGAGCCCCGATGCCTGGACCCCTCCTCCAGAGATTCTAATTTAATCGGTCTAAAGTGAAGCCCAGGCACCAATATTCCTAAAAAGTTCCCCAGGTGGTCCTGCTCCACAGCCAGGATTGAGAGGTGCTTTAGAGGTGTCCCACATGTGTTTAGGGAATTATTTTGTGCCTAAAAGGGGTTTTCCTTTGACCCCGGAAACGAGGCAGGTAGCCCCTAAGCCCCGGGCTGTTTCTGTCCCGTTTTGGGCTCCCTGAGGAACAGGAACCTGAAAGGCAGTTTGTAATTTGAACTTGGAGTGTCAAAAGGCTAAGCAATGGAAAGTGAAAGGGGGGGGTAAGACAAGGGAAAAGAACACACTCCAGAGCAGGGCCAGGCTGACAGGAAGTTACTGAGCATTCCTGCTGGTGACTCCAAGTCGAGAGAATTCCTTCCCTTCTCACGTCCAGTCTGTCTCTCTCTTTTTTCTCTCCCTCTCTCATACAAGCATTTCTTTCTCTTTTTTTTACTTTCTTTTTTTTTCTTTTTAGAGAGTGTGCAAAAGTGGAGGTGTAGGGAGGAGGGAGAGGGAGAGAGAGAATCTCAAGCAGGCTCCACACCCAGCACAGAGCCCGACACGGGGCTTGATCTCACAACCCTGAGATCACGACCTGAGCTGAAACCCAGAGTCGGGCGTTCAACTGACTGAGCCACCCAGGCGCACCTCGTGCACACATTTCTCACTCCTGTGCCCCTCCCCGCAACAGGGCAAGCCGGAGCACTAAGGAGTGGGGGGCACATCAGCATAGGCGGGACCCCCGGAGGGAGGAGGTCCTGAGGGAGCTTTGGGGTGAGAGGGCTTCAGAAAAGCTGTTTCTGGGTTGAACAAAGAATGCCCTGTGTTCTTGGAGACTTTCCCCAGGGGGCAGGCAAAAGTGGAGACGCTGTGTAGAATGTGAACCCCTCCGGCTGGAAGAGAAGCTCTGGGGTTGGCGAGTTGAGGAGCTGGGACAGCAGGATGGGTGTTAAGGGTTCTCTGGAGCATTGCTAGTGCTTTCAGACCCGGGCGGCCGAACTACCCTGAGGCCCAAATGCAGTGGATTGTGGCCGCTCCGTATGCTCCATGGGGTTCCTTCAAGGCGTCAGCTGACCATCGATGTACAGGTTTATTTCTGGAATCTTCACTTCACTGCGGCCTTTGATCTTTAGGGGGAAAGTGGGTTTGTTGAGGGTCTGTCCTGAGAGGCAGCAGTGATGGTCCTTTACTCTTTACAAAGGGCTTTTGCACAATTACTTTCTTCACTCCCCACTGTTACTACCTGATGAGGTAAATATCACTGCCACCATTTAACAGATGAGGACACAGGCCAGCAGAGGTCAAGTGACTTGCCCAGAACTAAACAGCAGAGCTGGGACTGGAGCCCAGCTTTGTCTGACGCCAGAGCCTTCGCTCTTTCTACGGCACCCCAGCTGCCCGGACCAACGTTTGGATAGCCCTTTCCAGTTCTACAAGTGTTCTAACACACATTACCTCCTTTGTTTAGCTGCTTTAATTTAGAACAGTTAAAAGCGAGTTGTTCCCAGCTGTCCAGAGCTTCCTTAGGAGGAAAGGAGGAGGAGGGCCTGGGAAATACAAACGCTGGGCCTGGGAACTCGGTCAAGGACCAGTGGGGAAGACGAAAGACGAGAGCAAAGATCAGGGGCAAGGCATCCGATTCGTGAGGTGGCAGAGCGAGTGGGAATGGAAGGTGGGGGACCAAGAGGGAGCCCTTACTTTGATGGCTTTTCTAAAATGAGATATGGTGTAGGCCATCCTGGAACATCAACCAGGTGAGCCTAAATACAATCCTTGGCCTGGGTTGAAACTAAGTTGGTGACCTGTGGTGTGCCTCCCCTCGGAGCAGAATGCCCTGGGGTCTGCAGGGAGGCCCATGGGGGGCTGGCTGGTGAAAGCCATTCCTAGGGAGTGAGGACAGGAGCCAAGGGCTGGGAGCTGGCAGCTGTCGACAAGATCAGCTAAGAGCCGCCGCTTCCAGAATGTGGCCTCCTGAGCGGAACGAGGATATCCTCATTCCCTGACCAGAGGAGGCTTGGGGCAAAGGATGTTTGAGAAATGTTTGATGAAGTGTCTGCTGACCCAAGATAGAAGAAGTTGAGATGGGTCTTTAGAAGGTGACTGTATCTTGCCGTTTTCTCCTCATCGGTGTCTCTGTTTGGAGGAAAGTGGGGAGGTATAAAAGTGGCACTCTTTCCAAAGTCCACAGTCATCGCCTCAGAATAGACTTGGTCTCGGCCAGGCAAGACTGCGTTCACCATTTCCTGGGCCGCCTCGTCCCCTGTTGTTTCCCTGGAGCTCAGAGTGCGACTAATTGGTAATGGGGGGGGGGTCTCATAACTTCAGAGCCCCAGAGTTTGGGTTTTTTAAAAAATATTTTATTTATTTATTTGAGAGAGAGAAAGTGAAAGAGAGAGAGAGCACGAGAGGGGGGAGGGGCAGAGGGAGACGGAGACACCCTGCCGAGTGGAAAGCCTGATGTGGGGCTCAAACTTGGGGACCCCGGGATCATGACCTGAGCCGAAGGCAGACGCTTCACGGACTGAGCCACCCAGGCGCCCCCAGAGCCGCAGAGTGTCAACAGAAATACATCGCTTATGCGCACACAAACAGACACAGAGCCCACATGGGTTTTACAATCAGAGTTAGCCATGTGAGGCCTCAGCAGGCATTTACTTGGGGCCATCTCTTTGGCTCCTTCCCTGCCCAACCATTTACCTCCCTGTGCTCCCCTCCAGCCTCTCTTGCCCTGTCCTTTCTGTCTACACCCTCTACCCTTGACACTCCTCTCTTCTGTGCCTCTCCTGTGCTCATTCCATCTTCCTCTTGTGCTGCTTTCTCTGTCATAGTCAACTTCCTTTCAAAGATGATCCCAGGCCCCCCCCCCGGCCCCACTGAACACACAAAAATTTTTATAGATAGAGTTTACATTGCACGATTGTTTCTCTCTGGCGAGGCTTCGTTTATTTACATAGAAGAACTGGTTTTATTTTGCGAGAGCTGGAGGCCGTGCTTTTAATTGACGGAAGGCCAAGGGAACATGCTTTCTGGGACTTCCTCGGGGATGAAATGTCTTCTTAGCATTCTGGCGGAGAGGTAAGGGCGTTTCTGAGCACTCTTTCTCTCTAAAGCGAGCCAGCCCTTGGCATGGTCAAGAATCTCAGCCCTCTCCCATGCGTGGGAGGAGTTGACAAACATTTCTCTGCTTGTCTGGGAGCTGCATTGTAAGGCCTGAGGTTTGTAGCTCTTCAAACCTCCCAGAGATGTAAACAGTAACCCACTCCAAGGAAGAGAGCGGCAGAACTGTGTTGAAACTTTGCTGTAAGGAAGATTCCTCTGCCAACACCCCCACCGTGGCTGCCTGCAGCCACTGCCAGAGCCCGCCCACACGTGTTCACCACTCGAGAGGAAGCTTCTGTTCTCCGTCAATGTGGAGTAGACATGAACCAAGAATCAAGACCCATTGATTTTGCAGACAGTTCTTGGTTATCCACACAAATGGCAGCAGTGTCAATGACACAGAAAACGGGAAAAACATTTACCCTGCACCCTGACCCATGTGGCACTCATAAGGTCCTGCTTGGGACAGCGCTGTTCGCTGTTCGGGAGCTAATGAGCAGTGGCGCCTCCCTTCAGCAGCGCTTCGGCCCTGTCGAGAGCAGGCCTCCGCATCCCGGACAAGATTAGCTCTGGCTCTTGGAGGGCTACGCACACCTGAGCCGTGTTATAAAGAGGGTACACTCTGTCTGGCCTTTCATGGTTTCTGTGCACAGCGGGGCTTTGCCCCCGGCCTGCAGGGCGGGTGAGAAATAAACGCCCTTCGTGTCCGCACGAGAGCACCTTAACAAGGCTGGATTCCGCAAGAACCCCCATGACTTTTATAAGCCCTTTGTGATTCCTCGCGTTTCTGTCACGGCAAGAGCAGTCCTGTGCAGCCTCGTCTCTGTGACATTTTGTATTTGGGGTCTTATTCTTTTCTTTGCCTTTTTGTTTTTTTTAAAACCACATAAATAAGTGATTTCAACTTTTCTGTAGGTTTGCATTTTTCAAAATAATAAACTGGGGACAATGACACAAGTAATACCTATTGTATTAAAAAAATAGAAGGGCATCTGTGTGGCTCAGTCAGTTAAGGGTCAAACTCTTGATCTCAGCTCAGGTCTGGATCTCAGGGTCATGAGTTCAAGCCCCGCGTTGGGCTCCATGCCCATTGTGGAGCCTGCTTAAAGAAAAAGTAAAAAAAAAAAAAGAAGAAGAAGAAGAAGAAAGTGAAGGGTCCCCATTTACCTCCTGATACTGCTCGCCTCCCCAGAGATAACCACAGTTGACAGTCTTCTGTTGTGAGTCTTTCCAGGTTAACTTCTTTTCATTTACAAACGTACATACATATATAGTTGTTCGAGTCTTTGTTTTTACGTAAGCCAGGAATCATGCTATATAACACCATGGGTTTTATTAAGACTTTTTTTTTAGAGGAGTTTTAGGTTCACAACACAATTAAGAGGAAGATATAGAGATTTTCCATGTCCTCCCTGCTCCCACCGCACACACAGCCTCCCCGATTAACTACACCCCCAGCAGAGTGGTACATTCACTATCGAGGGTGAACCTACATGGACAAGTCATTACCACCCAAAGTCCATAGTTTACCTTAGGGCTCACTCTTGGTGCTGTAATTCTGCGGGTTTGGACAAATGTCTAATGACATGTATCCATCATGATACTATCACACAGAGTAGATTCACTGCACGAAAAACCCTCTAGGCTCTGCCTGTTCCTGCCTCCCCCCAACCACAACCCCTGGCAACCACCGATCTCTTTATTGTCTCCTCAGTTTTGCCGGTGGCTTTCTGTTCTTATTCGTACTTACCGATGTCCGCTGGACAACTTCTCTGGCACTGAGCGTAGGTCCACATCACCGTGGCCCGACAACTGCACGGTATTCCACAGTATGGAGGCGCCGGCTTATCGAACATTCTCCTGGTGATGAACGCTTACGTTGTTTCTCATCTGTGTTCTTCTACAGAACCCAACTCTGCCAGCACTGAACTGCTCTGTCGAAAATGCCCATCCGACGGTGTCTTACTATGCTCGCCCTCAAGTGGCCTCGTACAATACCTACTACCACAGCCCTCCCCACCTGCCGCCATATTCTGCTTACGACTTTCAGGTATGTTTTAGAGAAAAAGAACTCTCCGGGACTCTTGCTGCCGCTCATGCTGCCTTGTTCTCTCCCTAATTACGCAACCTCCCTACGATGTACAAGGTGGCCAGGCCCTCAGCCTGATGGCCTTCGGCAGCCTGTGGGTACCACTGACTAGCTTACAGACTACAGCAAGGCAAGATGGGAGAGACGGGGAGGGTGGGAAAGACACGGGAAGCAGAGAGATGGAAGAGACGGGTGAGAAGGAGCAAGGATCCAGGTGTCCCAAACCGCCTTGACCGGCACCCAGGAGAGGACGTGCTCATTAGTACGTCAGCACAGACGCCTGTCCAACTGTGGCTTTTCCCATTCTTCTGCCACGAGAGAGGCCTAGTCCTGCTCTTTAGCACAAGAGGCTCTGGCCACACAAGGGATTGAATGAAATCTGTAATGAGGAACAAGTCCCTTGTTTTTCTCCAGACTTCTTTAACTAGGACTATACAGAGAAAGGGGTTTCTTTTAATAACACCCCCCCTCCTCTTTTTTGCCTTGTTATCACATGGGTCTGAAATAGAGTTACCAAATTTGCACTCTCCCCTTTTCCTTTTGAGCTGAGATGGAGCACAGAAAAATTGAGCCAAGAAAGGCGCTTAATTAAAAGGGCTTCATTGTGTGCAGAGCACTGGGCTAGGCACTTCAGGGAAACAAGCAAAATGGTCTTTTCAACATTTACAGTGGTCGTCAACCCTTGACCATAGAAGAGTGGGATTACACAGAAATCTGGTTAATTGAAAATTTGAGGACCAAAGGAAATACCTTTGAAAAGAGAGGAGCCCATAATGAATTTGCTTCTCCTAAGGGCCCCTGGATGCTCCAAGGGGACATAAAGACATGACTGTTTGGGGGTGATTCCAATTAGCCAGCCAGTTTACAAACACAAAGCCCCCTTGGGCAACCTATTCCAGCTTTAGATTAACAAAATAATTGAACCTGGAAAGCCTCATTTTGTTGAAGACCGTGTACTTTTGTTCGGTTTAGATGCTGTGCGTGGAGGTCTAGGCCTGTACATTGCAACAGTAATGTATAGTGTGTGATCACGGACTTGTTCACTCTTATAAAATGCAGAACCAGAACAAGGAGGTGTCCGTCAAAACTTGGGGAAAAACAATGCTGGAACTTGTTCTAAAGCCTACAGTGTTTACAGGTAGACCACAGAGGAAACTCGGTACCTAAATAGCTCCTACAGACGGTGAGACACAGATTTGTTCAAAAAGGGCATAATTTCAGCAGTGACAGAGGCAAAAGGAGTCCTTTAAGAAACTGCAGGGATGGGGGCACCTGGGGGGGGCTCAATCGGCGAAGCGTCTGCCTTTGGCTCAGGTCAGGATCCTGGGGTCCTGGGGTTGGGCCCCCCTGCTCAGCAGGGAGGCTGCTTCTCCCTCTCCCTCTGTACCCCACTCATGCTCTCTCGCACACGTGCTCTCTCTCTCTCCCTCAAATAAATAAAGAAAATCTTTTAAAAAACAGAGAGAGAATGCAGGGATGTTGAAAGTAACACAGGAATAAAAAGTCATAAAAAAGTCATCCTGGGGGGTGTCCAGCTGGCTCAGTCGCTGGAGCATGCAACTCTTGATCTCGGGGTCTGAGTTCAAGCCCCACGTTGGGCATAGAGCTTACTTTAAAAAAAAAAAGTCATCCTGGGATAGAGGGGTCACAGACACATAGGTCCAGCCCGAGAGGCTGCCTCCATTTATTTTTTATTGAAGCAAATTATGTTGATTGTATTGATTTTAGGAATTTTCACTTTATAACGAACCCCTGAAGTGGGAACAATCATCTCCCTGGTGATGGTCCCCATACACTCTAAGATAGGAAGCCTCTCTGTAGGGTACGGAGACATTCCTCTGCCCATCGTTCCGCATTCAGACACCACCCCAGGGATGAAAACAAGATTGACAATGCCAGTGGTGACTCGGGCTGTTGGCTTCAGCTCAGTCAGGGTTTACTCTGTATTCCCATGTGCCAGGCACTGTGCTAGTAGCCGTGCATGTGAAGATTGACTGCATTAAGAGATCAAGGACTTGCAGGGTGCCCGGGTGGCTCAGTTGGTTAAGCCTCTGCCTTCGGCTCCAGTCATGATCTCAGGGTCCTGGGATCAAGCCCCACCTCGGGCTCCCTGCTCAGTGGGGAGCCTGCTTCTCCCTCTGCCCCTCATCCTGCTCGCGCTCTCTCGCAAAAGTAAATAAATAAAACCTTAAAAAAAAAAAAGAAATCAGGGACTTAAGTGGGGGTGGTGGTCAGGGGACAGCCGTGGAGACAAAAAAGTAAATAGACTATTACCCAGAGTGCTGTGGAAACCCAGAGACAGGGTCCCCAACCCTACACTGCGGGTTTACAGCACGGACATCAGGGATTTGTGGAAGCCTCTACTTTTTAATAACAGCTCCCATTCATTGAGCTCTTGTTCGGCACCAAGCATGGTGCTAAGTGTTCACATATATCATCCAGTTTAATCCTTTGAGGGAAATAGTCTTGTCATTGCGAGTCCCTTGTCATTGGAGTCTGTCTGACTCTAGAATTGGCTTGAAGAATTCCTTGGAGAAGCTTTATTTTTTTTTAATTTATTTTTTAAATCTTTTTTTTTTAAGATTTTATTTATTTATTCGACAGAGATAGAGAAAGCCAGCGAGAGAGGGAACACAAACAGGGGGAGTGGGAGAGGAAGAAGCAGGCTCATAGCAGAGGAGCCTGATGTGGGGCTCGAACCCATAACGCCGGGATCACGCCCTGAGCCGAAGGCAGACGCCCAACCGCTGTGCCACCCAGGCGCCCCTCCTTGGAGAAGCTTTAAATCTGAGCACAGCATAGATCTTCTCCCCCCGTTAATTTTAGGATATTTATATTTCTTACCGATTCAAATTATGGGCTTCCTAATCATGACTCAGAAGGGGTCTCTGGAGAGTAAACTCTCTCTGATTAATTATTAAATCGCTCCCCACTCCAGCAGCTGCTGGGACACTTCTCATACTTCTCCCGGTTCTTTTTCTAGGTTTGAGCTGTCTTTGTGTTGCCTTTTTGGAGACTTTAGAGTTGTGTGGTGTGGGTTTTGAGTGATGTGAGTTTTTTAATTTTTTTAAAAGACTATTTATTTTAGCGAGAGAGAGCACATGAGCAGGGGAGGAGCAGAAGGGGAGGGACAGAGATCATCTCCAGCAGACTCCACACTGAGAGCAGAGTCTGACGTGGGGCTCAGTCCCTCAATACCGAGATCATGACCTGAGCCAAAACGAAGAGTCAGACACTCAACCAACTGAGCCACTCAGGCGCCCCAAGTGATGTGTTTTTAAGTGATTTGTTTCCTTCTAGAACTTAAGTTGTGTGTTTGAATTGAGCTTTCTTTTGTTCACCAACTTTCATTCCCTTATAGTTTCATAGGAGGAAATACCAGTCTTTACCCAGGAAAGCCAAGAGGATGGGGGAACACCTTGCTTGCATTCCCAGATAAATAGAAAGCAATCAGCAAAACACATACCAGCTCTGATGTTAATAAAACTTCCAGAAGCACAGACCCGCCCCCCGCCACCACCAAAAAAAGCCAGAGCTCCCTTATGATCTTCTCAGATTGGAAAAGGACCCACATCATAGATGACCTTTCTCGACTTTCTTCCAGATGACTTCCCCATTCGGGTCATTTCCAAATAGGACTATATATGTGACTTTGCGTTTCAAAACTACTGCTCCTTTTTACCCAGAGGCTGAGAGAAGGGAGAGGAAAGAGAGTGATAGGGTTTTGTTTTAACCCCTCCAAGTCGTGCCCTCATTGGGTAGCTGTCCAGTTAGGAAGCTTGGGAAACATTCCTTGTGTTCAGACATGAGCAAGGACTTTGCTCTTGTCAGATGGCCCTGAGGATGCTTTGAGTGCTGAGCTGGGAGAAATGCGACTCTTGCAAACATTGGACTCCAGGGTGTCCTGGCTTCATGAGCTCCCCATCCCCCCAGGCAGGAAAGATAGAAACTGAGACTACCTTTGCCTTCTCGCTGACCTCCCCACTCACTTCTTTTGCCCATGTTCATTTTCCTCCTGCCTGTACTTTGGTTTCAGCCAAGTCGTCCAAATTTCGCTTCGTATAAAGCATCAGTTTCTACTTCCACTGGGAAATTCAACCCAAGGGGAGCTTTATGTAAAACCTTAAGGGTTCCAGCCATACTTCCCAGTCTGGCCTACCGGGCCGGTCCTCCTACTTCACTCTAACCAGGGGCTGGTTCCTTTCCTGTCCACCTGGTGAATTGCCACGTTTAGCTTAAAGCAAAAGTCTCAGCCTATGCAAAATGCAAACGCCTCTGTTTATGCTCTTTATTAAAGCACATGAGGGCACGTGAGGCTTCCCCTTAGCCACCAAAAATGACCCACTAGAAACTGGGCCTGTTGAATGAAAGGACTGCTTCAGGCGGTGCACGGCACACGTCGCAGCCGACAGCCTTCGAAGGCTGTGGCTGCCCCCACTCGGCTGTCGCTCGCTGTATTGCCCCTCGCCTACCAAGTCCCTTCTATCTGGCAGAGAAGGGGCAGGCTAGGGTGGCCCTCCTCTGGGAGCACCCTCAGTCTCCGCCTCGCCCCCTTCTCACCCCAGCCTCCGAGAAACCACTTAGGAAACTCAAACCGACTGACTGAGGCCCAGCAGTAGGCTATTTAGATGCTTTTCGCGCTTTGTGTTGTGCGAGGATTCAAAGCTCGGCTCTTCCAGGGCTCTTCCAGTAAAGTCGACTCAGAGGCAGGAACCAAAATGCACCAGGCCAGCTCCCCAGCTACAACAAAGCCAAATCCTTCCCGAGGTGCCCGCCTGTTGCTAGGAAACTACGGGCTGGTCCTAGGGGCCTGGTCTCCCCCCGCCCAGCACTCCCCCACACCCGGGCCCCAAGGGTGTGTGGACTGCAGCCAGTTAGCTCCCTCGCTCTGCCAGGAGCCCTTCAGTTTTATCCTTAAGACTCCCAGCGTCCTCAAAGGGAAATGAGAATCATCCCACCCCAGCCGCTTGAATACTTCCCAAACATTAAAGCCAAAAGCGAGAACCAAAGGCCATTTTACTATCAAAGTGTGCAACTGTCACCCGTGGCCACCGCTGCCCACAGAAGCTGCTCGCTGCGCTGTTGGGAACTTGCACTCCTGTCCGTGGCTGGGAGCACCTAAAATCGGCCGCCCGGTTCTCACCCTCCTGCGGCAGCATTTAGAAGGGCAAGGGCATGAACGGCATCGTCCCATCGTCCCCCCAGGGGAGAGGCCTGTCCCCACCGGGCTGAGAGGACAGCGCTCTTCGTTGACAAAAGCCGCAGGGGAGGAGGGAGGGAGTTCTGTAGTGCAGAATGGAAAACCAGGAAGTCTTCCCGGAGCGGGGAGACAGGTTGGGATTTTAGGAAGGAATTGGGCTTGTCTCACGTCCACTGACTCAAGTTGTTTTGTCTTTAAAGGCTCTGCAGGTTCTATGACCCTGTCATTCCTTCACTCAGGGCGAAATAATGGATGGCTCCGGGGAGGCGGAGGGAGTGATGGCAGCTGCACCCCTTGTCAGTCCCAGCATGATGGGGACAGATATTTCAGTGTCTCAGGCAAGACCCAGAAACCTGCACAGCCCTTTCTAAGGCGTGCAGGGGTGAGGACTGGGGAGCCAAGTGGTCTCAGGCTCCAGAAATCTCATGTCGGGTCTGACTCTCGATTGCCCCCGGCCTTTTAAAAATGACATGATCGACTCAGACTCTGGCCCGCCAAAGTAAAGGCATGACCTCCCCCAAACAGCACTTGCACTGTTGAGAAATTTTGGTGTAAGTGGGGTTTTTTTTCTTTTAAAAGCCATATCTTAAAGATTATTTCTTTATCTATTTATTCGAGAGAGAGTGGAGGAGGGGAGCAGAGGGAGTGGAACAAGCAGACTCCCCGCTGAACACGGAGCCCAACCGTGGGCTCGGTCCCATGACCCTCGAGATCACAACCTTAGCGGAAATCAAGAGTCAACGCTTAACCGACTGAGCCACCCAGGCGCTCCTTTTTGGTTGTTTTTGTTTTGTTTTGTTTTGTTTTTTTAACATACCGGTTCCTCCTAGAGCTACGACAACCAGGAAATTGCAGTTCTCCAGCCCTGTTCTTTGGCTTATTACGTTCACCCTTCCTGAGAGCGTAAACCTGGCCTCCGGCCTCCTGCCGTCCGGGTAGTGCCCTCCGGTCTTCCGGCCTCAGCTACGCTCCACCGCTGGAGCAAGGCAGCGGTGCCCACAAGCTGTGACTGTATTCTTCGAAAATAGATTCTACTTGTAAAAAACATGCCAAGTTGGGGCACCTGGCTGGCTCAGTCGGTTAAGCGTCTGCCCTCGGCCCAGGTCACGATCTCCGGGTCCTGGGATTGAGTCTCGCATTGGGCTCTCTGCTCAGTGGGGAATCTGCATCTTTCTCTCTCTGAAGTTAAGTAAATAAAATCTTAAAAAAAAAAACATGCCAAGTTCATCTTATATAGTCCTGAGGTTAGGGTCACCCATTCGACATTTATTGAGCACCTACTACTTACTGTTCTGAGCTCTGGGGGATACAGCAATGAACAGAACAAAAGCAGGCCAACTCTCCCTGAGCAGGAAAATCATTAGGGCCAAGGGTATACATGAGCCAGGGAAAGAGAAGTAGCAAATGACTCCTAATGTGTCGGTTCACTGTTTATAAAAAAGAAAAAAAATCTGTATCCTCTCTCTTCTCAAAGACTACCAAAGTTAGACAACACGAAGTAAAATTGCATCCAGTGTCTCTGCAACCTGACTGGTATTCTCGCCTCCGGCCTGTGTTCCTCTCTGCCCTCCAACCTACCCCACGCTTGGGGGTGGTGGGACGCGGTTAAGATGGAATAGAAATTGTCAGACTTGGAAGAGCCCAGATCCAAGAAAGCCTACTTAACCTCTCTGACCTTAGTTTTTATTTTGTGTTTTGGTCTGTGAGATGGGCTCTGTGATGTATTCTGGTAGCAAAGACTTTCCCAGGTATTACTGGCTTAACCTCAGAAGTTCTTAAGGCCCAAAGTACTCCTCCGAAGACTAGCTGGGATGCTGTTGCCATAGCTGGAGGGAGAGGTATGGAAGGCTCAGTCTATAAACGTGGACAAGGGAGTGGTGGACTGAAGAGACAACACAGAAGTAGGAGCAACAAGAAGCGGTGACTGGATGCAGGGCTCAAGGGGCTGGGGAGGGGGACCCCATGCTATCTGCGGGGAGCTGTGCAGCCTGAGTGACTGCGAGGGTGGGACCGACCGGCTCATGCCCCTCATTAACTTTGTGGGGCTTAAGAGCCCTCTGTTGTTCCAAACAGAAGCAAACCTGGTCCACATTCATTTTTTAAGCAACGATGGGCTGTGGAGGAATTGCAACCCGGCTGCCTAAACTGGTGTTTTGTTTTTATTACACAGCATTCTGGTGTCTTTCCATCCTCCCCTCCCTCTGGACTTTCTGATGAGCCCCAGTCCGCCTCGCCTTCGCCCAGCTACATGTGGTCCTCGAGTGCACCACCCCGCTACTCTCCCCCCTACTACCCGCCTTTTGAAAAACCACCACCTTACAGCCCCTGAAGAGGAATGCCTGCTGCCTATTGAGATTATTGTGGCTTTTGTATTTCTGCTTTAGTGGAAGTGTGTAGGGTACAAACTTTAAAGTGTGATTCTTATGCATACAGTTTTATGAAGGCCTGCTAAGCTAGGGAAAGATAGGGATTTATCAGTACGGAGCAGGGGTGGCTAGGCTGAACCCAGCGCTTCCAAAAAGGGCAGCGTGCACTCTCTAAGCAAGGCTGGGGAGACATCCCAGCAAGAAGCTTGTCGCCTTTGGACCTGCGTTTCCCTATGGCTCCACCTCTGTACTCAGAGGCAGTGGTGCTTGCCCCGGTTCAGGTTCACTTCGTGTAAATGCAGTGTCGTCCTCAGACCCTAGGCAGACCGCCCCCCTAGCACCTTGGGTGAAGCACCTGACTTATCTATAGGCCCTATCTTTCCCTACCACTAAAGTCAGTCCCTAAGGAAAATTTCCCAGATGGAGCTACCCAGTGGCTCCAACACAGAGAGTTCTGGCTAAGATTTTGTTTGCTTGTGTCTGGATGTCGAAAAACGCTGCCTGTATCTTGTACTCCTTTCTTCTCTGTGAGTATTGTAAAAATGGCTGTTGTGATCATTCAGCTCAGCTTTCGTTATCAGTACCTCCCAAAGGGAAAAGTGCAATATTCCCTCGAGTAGTGGGGAACAGGACTGACTGTTTAGGACGCACTGAAATACAAAGAGCAACGTGTGACGTGTTTTGAGTTGATCTCAGTTACACATCCGGTAACTTAGGAGACAGTGGTTCTACTGCACGGTGCGGTATTACAGAAGACATTGGCGACGGAGATCTTACGGTTAAAATTCAGAGTTAAAAACGCCAGGTTAGGTTCTTGGGTGGTGATACGAATTGTTACTAATCTCTGTGACTATTTAATCTTCAAATACTGTGCTTCAATCCCAGCAAACCGCACGTATCCTGCACCCACCCCAAAAGAATCATCTGTGTTTTAATGCCACTGCTCTTATTGGTCCCTTTTTCTGTTGAGACCAATCATGACAGTGTTCAAGATTATGAAAGTGTTACAATGCCGCTTTAAGTCTGCAAAACCTCAAAAGTAGCCAACTTGACAAATTCTTAGGTGTTACTGTAGATTTCACATCCATCTAGCACATTGTGGTAGGTGTTTGTACGGTTCTTTTAATTGTGCATAGCTTTAAACCATCCACCTGACGAATTTAACACTCTGGCACCCATGCCTTCACTTCAGAACAAACATTTTCACTGCGACCTTATGTTAACCTGAGAATTGACTGATTTACAGGAAGACGGGATAATCCTACACTTGTATAACGTAAAAATACAGGGGCTACAGGAGGGTACCTAATTAGTTCTGCAAACAGAACGCATACTGGAAAATTTTCCGGCCAATTCCGTTACCTCCCGACTTGCTGGATTAGAGGTAGCAGGCAAATGCTGGTGCTCCCATCTACCTTGTAGACACCCAGCCATCAAGAGTTACCAACGCACAACAAGTGCACTCATTGTTCACAGTAAATGTTTGCAAAGCACTCAGTTTAACTTCCGGCATCGTGAATGATGTCTCATCCTGAATTCAAATCGGGAAAACTAGAATCCTTTTGCGTTATATAAAATTACTATTATTTTCTACAGTTCTGAGCATATTAAATTCTATTGGATTTCAAAAAAGGGACTAATAACCAATTGACTTACTATACAAATGCCAACTTGTAATACTCAATGAAATGTTTTGCCATTTACACCGTACCTTTTGCTTTAGTGAACGTGTATGAGTATTTAATTTTTTAAAAGGCACCATTACACAGTATATCTACATTTATCACATTTCTTAAAGTGTTAAGACTCTGACTCATTTCTATGTATTTTTCTTACTTTACAAAATAACTTGAAACAGAATAGATTTTGTAACACTTAATTTGAGCAGCTTTTTTTATTACATTGAATTATATAAATTGCATGTTCCCTTAGAGAAATTAATATTTGCTGCTTTACTCTTTTGCAAAACATTTGCTGTAATGAAGGAATTTGTATTTCCAATATGTACCTTGACTGCGTTTTGTAATATTTACTGCTTTATTCCTAATCCTGCTTTAAAGTATTGAACTGGGCATGAAACATTAAAATATTAATCCAGAACCTGTATAAACTGGATGTTGCTTAAAATCTGTATCACTGCCATGTTGGAAACCCAGACTGCTTTTGTGATGTTTCAAATTAATAAAACTATCCTCCTCCTTATCCACTTACATGCATCTTCATGGAACCTACAAAAGTATCACGAACACTCCAAAGCAACTGACAACAGCCCACTCACATTTGACTATCATGGTTCAAGGTACAATGGGGATGCAATGAACCAACATATCAAACCTGTTAGAAGGTAGAAGAGGGACAGTAAAGCATCCTCCAGACTGAGAAGGCATTTTGAGACCAAACAACGAAGCAAGGGAAGCAAGCGACTCCATACGGCTGACAGTTTTACTCAGGGTAACTTACTGATGCTGCGGGGGTGGGGGGCGGGGGAAATGGAGCGGACTACAATCCAGGCACTACACAGCTATTCTCCACCAAGTCCGGACCTTAATCCACAGATTTTATAGAGCATTGTGGTGAGGTCAAAGTGTGGTTATCTGAAGTGCTGCCATCTGTGTGCCAGAGGGGAGGGGAAGAAATTGTTAGCTCTCCTAGCTGTTTAAACAACTTTAGGAAAGATCAAAACAAGCCTTCCCACGTTCCGGTCAGGGCATACGTTAACCTCCAAGGGGGCCTGGAACATGTAGCCCCAAGGGAGGTCACTGCACAGATATGAACAAGACAGAGAGCCAAAGATGGAGGCAGTACTGTCAGCACCCCTACAAACCTAGTAGGAAAGTTTGTTACGCTGTCATCAGAAATACCCCAGTCTCTTACTACAAAAACTGAAAAACAACAGAATAGTAAAGTCTATGTAATTTCTTTTCTGTTTTTTTAAGTGAGCTCCACGGCCCATGTGGGGCCTGAACTCACGACCTCCCCGCATGCTTCACCGACTGAGCCAGCCAGGCACTCCAAGTCTGTATCATTTCTGAAAGATAATCTTGCAAAAAATACACTCAAAAATCAGAATTATAACATTTTATTTTTGCCATAAGAAGCTCTACGAACTAATACCAGGTAATGGTTAATGAAAAGAACTTAAAGTCATATGATAGGAAAGATTGTACAAGTATGAACATTACGTATTGGGTGGAAATGAACAAGGTTTCGTATGATTGACAGAGGTGAGGAAGCCAGTGCTGTTGAATTAACACTTAATCCTTTAGATTAGGCATGCCTTGACAATACAAAATTCCTTGACCATTTTTAATCATTTATCTTTTTGGTACAATGGAAAAAAGACAACATCAATTCCTCATAGTTGCACATGGGCGATCAGTACCACTGAGATGATAATGATCATTTAAAATATATTTTAAAGTAAATCTTGCAAGATTGCTATGGCATTTTAAAATCTTTGCTTAGTTTGGGCATTTTCATTTTCTGTCATCTCTTTCAACAAATTGCTATTTCAAACAGTTCCTATCCAGAAGGTTTACAGCTAATTTAGCACAGGAGCAAATTTGCAGCCAACTTGAAAAGAAAAAAGAAGGAATTTAGTAGCCAGAAACCTAAGTATGAAATACGAAAACACCATGGTAAGTTTTAAACAGAATCCTGCTACAGATTTCCAACCCAATAAACACTGGGAGTGGATGGTTTCAGCCCCAGAGTAGTTCACACTAATTCTGAACTGTGGATATAGAAACTTCTGAAAAAACTGAAGATCTTGACATACATGCAACGAAGAGTCTTCTGGCAAAAATACAAGTTAACTTTCCAGTTTTTCTCCTCCCCAAAAAAACTCTAGAAGACACCTTCATTAGGCACAGAGTTTAAATTTTGTAGTCAGAATTGACACAGAGCACAGCAGCAGCAAATAATTACGTCCCTATTATTCAGAATGGATGGTTTTCCCTTACAGACTCAATTCCTGGTTTGTCACAATAGCCTTGTTAGAAACTCTCAAGTTTTATTATGATCAACTAATTTTCCTAGCAGTTAAATTTGAAAGGTCTGGAAGCTCTGCTGGCCATCAGTGTCATTCACACTTGCAGAAGTAATTATGTCTAACTGGTGAAACAGCATTAATGAAACTCAAACAAATTTCCACTGAAAATATTTCTGAGTGCACCTTATAGTCAAAGAGTAATGTTGTCAATAACTGCACAGAATGGAAACAGATATTGATTCCAGAGATCAGAGTCTTAAGTTCTAAGGTAACTTAAACTTTTCCAAGGATTAGTTCATAAAATGGTTTGAACGTCTAGACTCACAGAACAGAAAACAGACAGGTGCACATCATTCTAGCCCTCGGTAAGCAAAAGATTGTATTTTTCTTCCTTCTCGTATTATTTCAAATACTGAGGCCCGATACCCTCCGCTACCAACTGAAACACTGAAACCATTATCTTCAAACCTAGCTTACCGTCAGAAGAATGATGTATACATGAAAAATTATGATTAAAGCTTTAAGTTCAAAGTCAAGAAATAGACTATTTTTAAAAATACATAGTCAAAGAGGAAGAAAATATCTATGTTGAATTAAGAAATATTTAAGCAAGGTTACAAAGGACTAACGACTATGCACAACCACCTTTTTCAGTATCTATTAACTTTTTTCCTTTGCAAAAAGTAATTTACAGAAGTTCAACACGTTAATCCTGTTATAAAGGCTAGGCTATATATTTGTTCCAACCTGCTTCCTTTTAGTACTAGCACTTCAATGAGTTTTGACTTTATTTTCTAAGTGTTTTAAATATGTGTCACTTGAAAAGGAAGAAAGGTACACGTATTGTTCTCAAGATAAACGGGAATCAACAAGCCTATATAACATTCCATATATAGTTTCTGATTGCTATAATATTGCAGCACTTTGCAGATGGAATGGAACTTACTTTAGAAGGGGTAAAAACCTAAAAGGTCTTGTGAAAGGAAAATACTAGATCATGGATTCAACTATTTCAAATGAAAACTTTCTATTAGAAATTCTAAGTCATATGAACATTTAAAAATATATACCGGTAGCCTCCCGCCTAAAATATGTAGGAGTCTCATTTATGGAATCTATCATTTATAAAGATTTATACATAATGAAAGATTTATTTGGTGGCTTTTGGATTCGAACTTTGAAATTTCTCAAGGGAACATTTTTAACCATACGAACAAAAAGGAACTCTCCATTCACTTCCACTCTCTATCATGTAAGAACACAGAATTCAGAACAAACGCAACAGAACTTTTCCTCTCCTCCTGTCTGCAATACAGAGATTTGTTTTCCATTAACATTTTTGCCCAAACAGACCACAACTGCAAAGGTATATATACAGTAGTCCAACCACCAAAGTCTTTTCCAGACGATGGCAATAAAAGCAAAACTCAATTCTAATTAGCTAAAACTCTTTCTTCAGATGAGACACTTGTCTGCACGGCCATTTTCATGGCGGGAGGGAGGCAGGAGGTTGCTATCCATTTGGACTAGCTGAATACACAACGAAGCAAAGACTTATTCTGAAATTTTCCAGAACAACTTCAGAAGTTCTTGTTTACTCTTTATGCCACATCCAAAACACAACACACATTTATAGTCTCAATATTAAGATAATTGAGAACTCAGCAGTAAAGTGCTAACATGGAAGGGGAAAGTTGTAAGATAAACTAGGGTATGCTAATAACTCCAGTTATTTTCAAAGAACATTCAGACTGCTTCAAATGCTATTCAGGAAACTATCTCTCCAAGCTGTTTTTCTTCTTGCCTCTTTAAAACGAGCTGAAAACTAACTATACAAACAGATACTGGGGGGGGGGGAGGGACTTCTCAATCTCTACTCAAACTTTCAGAATAATTTGCTTCTAAAAATTATCAACAAATAAACCAACTAGACTGCCTTTAGATGACGTGGCAGATCAAATGAACTCGTTTTCACCTTAATTTGTTTTACAGGTCTTTTTGAAACCCCTGCCCCTGAATGCAAACCAAACTTGCTGAGATTTCAAAGTTCAATAAGATTCTGGTATTATAAATTCAAACTCAGTACTGCCATCTGTTACATTCTGTTTAAAAATTGAATCATTTTCCTGCTGAATAAAAATATCTTCCCAGGTCATTGGCTTGTTCTGAGGAGCTGATGCGGCCCCTACTGCAGGGTCTTTCCCAGCATCAACCTTATACCCAATAGCATCATCCTTCATTACAGGCATAGCGCCTGACCTATCAGAAAGATATGCATATTGTCTGATCTGTAAGGACCTGCATGGATGTAAACGATAAAGCTTTGAGTCTCCAGAAGGATCTTGACTATGAACTGACTTTATGTGTGAAGACATAAACTGATAGTTGATGAAAGATTTGCCACAGGCCAAACACTGGTACCTTCGTTCCCCTGTGTGATGAATTTCATGTTTTGTGCGATATTCTGCAAGAGGAAATACCTTCTCACAGTAACGGCAAGGGTACTTCTTCTCCCAGGAATGAATGTTAAAATGTCTCCGCAAGCTTGTCAGACAGACATATGACCTTTTGCACACAATACAGATATAATAGACCCTCCCATCTACTATTAACTCATAGTGATCATCATGTTTTACTTTCATACGTTTGTTGGGCGTCTCACCGCTAGATGTTTTTGGTATCTCATTCTCAAGTCTGGCCTCCCCTTCGTCAGGGTCATCTTTGACGGGGATCACTATGTCATAAGTATCTTCACCGATATTTGCATAAACCTTGCAACCCGTCGACAAGCCTTCAATCTCAGTAGCTGTATCTAAAGTAATGATCTTCTGACCCTCCATTAGATGTTTTGATCCTAAACCTGCATCATTAGTGTTTCTAGTAATTATATCTGAAATTTTTAAAGAATTGGAAAGTGGCTCTTGCAGAAGTGTAGGAATCTGCATCTTCTGTACCAACGATCCATCAAAAGTGGCATTTGGGGGGATATCAGCCTGGGGGACCAGAGATGTATTACTGACCGCCGAATCTGGACTGGAGCTAATAGTGTCATCGTCATCATCTATAATTTCCTCCTCCTCCTCTTCGTTGGCCTTGTTTCCTGTTATAACAGCACTGTTTGGTGTCTGCTGATTCTGCACAAGCAAATTGATTGAAGGAGACATATGATTTGGAAGTGAAGAAGTGACATTAGGTGGTGTAGTAAGTGGGGTCTGATTTAGCAAAATAATGTTGGGAGTCAGATGTGTCGGGGCTGAAGATACCAGCAATTTTTCACTTCCTTGCGTCTGGCTCAGAGTTGCCTGATTCACAGAAGTAGGAAGTTTCTGAGTAGGTGTGAGATTTGGTAAAGGGGGAGAGTTATTACTAGCACAAGGTGCAACATCTGAAATGGCAACGGAACCTGGGGTAGGCTGGACCTGAGCCACTGCATTGGTACTCGGCAAAGTCTCCTTTGCAGGCAGAATCTCAGAGCAGAAAATGACGTCATCGTCATCATCATCTGAATCAGTAACAATGATCTTTTTTGTCTCGTAATCTTCAGCAGATAAGGAAAAAGACTCTGTTATAATAGGCATTATAGTGGCCCCGTTATCTTGGGCTTCATCTTTTGATTTTTGTATTTCAAGGTTCTTGTCACTAGAACCAGGAGGTAAGGTTTCTGCATTACCGTCCTGAGATGTACCTGAGATGCTTTTAACCTGTGACAATGG
The DNA here is from genome assembly GCF_002007445.2 of Ailuropoda melanoleuca. Lineage (NCBI taxonomy): Eukaryota > Metazoa > Chordata > Mammalia > Carnivora > Ursidae > Ailuropoda > Ailuropoda melanoleuca. Next base: position 84,338,923 of record NC_048238.1, on the reverse strand, counting down.
GACACCAAGCTCTGCTATAAACTTAACCCCTAACAGCTGCCCTGATTTAATCAACTCATCAAGTAAATCCGATCTAACACGAACAATTTTAGAACTATAGATATAATTGAGAATTTCGGCAAAGATCTCTGCTCTTATAAAGCTCAGTTCAACAACTTGCCCGGCAACTGAGAAGAGCTGATGGAAGTAAGTACTAGAAGCTGAAAGAATATTCCTGTGGGCCCGGAATTTTCGGTCTTCCACGATAACGGTAACGTCACAGAAGAGTCCATGGCCACGTTGCTCATTCAGGGAGTTCAGCAGACTGCCAGAGTATTGAATGTCTGTAGCAGAAATCAGTTTTCTACTCTCCATGCCTGTAAGAGAAAGGGAGGAGGAAAGGGTGGGAGAAGATTAGAAAAGAAAAACGAGAAGTACTTTATCATTCAGAATGTAAGCTGCAGCATCATTAAATCGTGTATTCAAGTTTTAACTGCAGTTTGGCGTAACTTTTTGGCTTGTATATAAATTGTTCCTACAGGCTGGCTTTTGGACCATGCATCAAATCTCATGATTTCCCCCTGAGAAGAGACAAGCAAGTTTTTAATTGATCTACAGATCTGAACGGTAATCTCTTCCTCTGAATCTCAGATACATGCGTCACCACTAAGCAATTTTTTCAGATTAGAATTAATTTTCTTAGTTCCACTTTTGGGTTCTGTCCTCAAGAAGACTTAAGAGTTCGTTTTTAATGGTCTTAAAACTTAAAAAAAAAGTCTTCATCGTGAACACACAGACGTTATTTCACCTGTAAATGAATGATTTAAGTGTCAGAAAAGCTTGCTGTGTGCAATATCCATTCTATACTCTTCCTAAATTTTAACTGATCTTTAAGAACACATTCAAAAGCTACTCCCTATAGCCAATGACCGAATTCATGTTTATAAACACTGACAATCATTACTTCTAGACTGCCCGTCAGTTTTTTGTTCTTATTTAAACTGGGATGCCTCACCTAGATAAACTATGAAACACCTTTTGTACCCTCTCCCCTTTCATCATCTCCTTGCCCCTTCCCCTCACCTCTCTACTCTTACAATCTCCAGAGGTGAAATGTTAGAGTGCCAAGCGAAGTCAACAGATGGTACTGTGAAAAAAATAAGACAAAGGAAAGGTCACCATTTCTTAATGCTTATTTGCATGAAAACACGAAACATTTCAATTTGTTGGTAAAGAATTATGCACACTGGTATGAGAACCTTTTTTATACCAGATGTGTTAGTGAAAATGAAAACATAAACTTACTGGAACAGAGCAAGCGGTTACTCTAAGAAAAGGGAGGGGGAAGTCAGTAAAGAGCAATGCTGTGTACCACTCCCAAAACATTCTTTTTTTGCACATCACAGAACACATTCCCAGTAACAAGGGTGTTGAGTAGTTTAAAATATATACGTATATTAAATATATATTTAATTTCTATACATTTAACTTTTATAGATTTTATATATATAAACAATTGCCTGATAAGTACTTTATGTAGAGAAACACTTTTATTGCTAATATTCTTTCCCTTTAAAGTTACCAAAATAGTAGCACTGTCGTCACAGTGCTTAAGTTATATACACGTGGAAGGCGGGGCGTCTCAAGCATCTTCGAAATTTTCAAAACTGCAGCTTAAAAACAGAAAGTAGGCAAAAAGTCTAGAAATGAGGATTTGAAAGATCGTGTGTTATAAGGCGTTGCTCGTTTAACAGTACCAAGGAATTCCAGGTTACCATTAAGGCACTCATCAGAAAGGGTGACCTTTGGACAGCGAGCCAGCAACCAGGGCTTCCGAAATACGGGGATTTCGACAGAAGCCGCTTTCAAGTAGGTAGGTAGGTAGGTTTTCCGAATACGATTTTTGTCGTTTGCAAATGGGTTCTTGGAAGGGGGTAATGCATCAAACGTACGTGTCCAGGTGACACTGCGAATTGGTTTCATTTTGTTTAGATTTCGTCCCGCTCTTCCCCGTCAGGGTGGGCCCAGGAACGGCACGAATCGTTCTGAACCCACCCCGAGATCTGCGACCTGCCTACGGAAAAGCCATTCCGCACCACTGTGAGACAAACCCTTGACTGAGGGCAGGTGAAGGTGGAAAACAGAGAAACGCCATCCGCGAGCGAGTAAAGCCAACCGACACGCGGCTCCCTGCGGCAGCTGAACCCCATCTTCCTTACTCCACCCCCTCTTCCCCATTTGCACCCAGCCGGCTGCAACCGAGGTTTTTTTTCACCCCAATTCACGCGAAAAGGCAGCTTCCTGCAAATCCAGATGGAGGTACGAATGGCACCGCGAGGGCGGGGGTCCGCCGGCGAGCCGGGGAAAGTAGAAGGTGGCGAACGGGAGGGTGGGGTGTTGGGAGGGGATGAGGCCAAGCAGGCGGCATTGTTATGCCCAGGGAAGGGGACGGAAGGGGAGGATGGGCCGGGCAGAAAAGCTCTAAATCAAAGTAGGGGCTAGGAGGAGAAAAGGAGGCACAAAAAAGGCAGGCGGAGGGCGAGGAAAAAGCCAAGTGGGTCCCCGTGGTGGGCTCCCCGCGCGCCGGGCCTACCCAGGGCACCGGCAGCCCCTCGGTCCCTGACGGCGGAGGGGACCGCGCCGCGGCCCTCCGGGTCCGTCCCCTCCTTCGCTCCCGGGCCCACACAAAGAAAGGGCCGGAGGAGCGGAGCCTCCGACTCCGCCGCTTCCTGGTTCAAGTGAGGAGAATGCAAACGCAGGCGCGGCCCAGCGACGGAGGCAGCGGGCGCGCTCCCTCGCCCCTCCCGGCACCGGGCCGGGTCCTCACCTGCTTCCCGGCGCCGCCGCTTCTCCTCGTCGGGCCGCGCGGACGGGTGGGAGCCCTCCAACAACCAGAAGCCGGACTCCGCGGCGATTCGGCTCCTTCTTTAAACGTCGCTCCAGTCTTGGTCGACGTCGACGCGGCTGCCGCCACCGCTGCTACAGCTGCCCCACGCCACCGACAGAGGGCACAGCGTGGGGGCGCAGCGCCGAAGTCGAAGGCGCCCTCCTCCTCCGAGCGCAGTTCGGGTCTTTCCGGAAGGGCCCGAGCTCTAGGCGGCCCCGCTTCGGCGCCCGGCTCTGCCTTCGGCTCCTTCCGCAGGGGGCGGAGTGAGACTGGGAAGCTCTGGGAGCGTTCGGCCCTTTCCGGAGGGCGAAAGGGTGCGAAAAAGGGAAGAGAAAGATGGGGTAATGCAGTCAATCACTAGCGGTTGGGATCCTAAATTAGGCGCAAGCTTCTAGGGCGTGAAAACTTTTCGAGACCGTACGAGTTTCATTTCTTTTGCAAGTTTGAACCTGCTCGATTAGCCCGTTTCTTAGACGATAAACCACCTTGAAATATAATCTGAATAAATATAATCAAGTCGAATTGATCGACTAAGGATGACTCAAGTTCTAGGATGACAAGTTAACCACGACATTACAGTAACTATTTTTAAGAAATAAATCTAGGATTTGGACACTGGACAGTCTTCTAAGTTGAATACTAAATGATGCAGTACTATCTTAATTCCTTCGCTTCGTCTACCGTTTACTGACCACCTGTTTGAGCTATACCAAAACTTACGTTAGGTGCCGTGGAATACAAAAATGAGTAAGCCAAGGTCTCTCCCTTTCCAAAGAGCTCAGTAGATGGTTACACAAACGCTGACAGAAGTATTTGTACAAGGTATAGAACACAGAAAAGGAAATAGCAAACTAAATGTTCCCATTTGAGCTGTATGTTGAAAGAGGAATAAATTAACACTTGCATTGGTTTTTTTTTTTTAAGATTTTACTCATTTATTTGAGACAGCCCACGCGCGCGCACGAGTGGGGGGAGGGGCAGAAAGCGGGAAAAGCAGACCCCCCGCTGAGCAGGGACCACGCGGAGGAGCTGAATCCCAGGATCCGAGGATCTCGACCTGAGCCCAGCCGAAGGCGCGTGCCCAACCACTGAGCCGCCCAGGCGCCCCTAAATTAATACTTGCATTGTTAATTTATTATTTTTATTCACATAGCATTTCCTCCTCAGGGGGTTTTAGTGTCTGACACATAGTGTTCAATAATTGTTTAATGAATGAATAAATAAATGAGTCGTGGTAATTTTTTTAAAACCCTCTGGTAATACACTTCTGACTGAGTACCATGATGAACGAAGCAATAGAATGGGTGTTTGGAGAGCAAACGCTCTCCCTTTAGGCTGGTTATTGATCGTATCCAACTAAGGAGCCAAAACATTAGCTTTTTTCTTCAACAGTTAAGGCCATTCACTACCTTCATTTTCTTTTTTTAAAAGTATGTATAGTGGGGCGCCTGGGTGGCTCAGTCGTTAGGCGTCTGCCTTCAGCTCAGGGCGTGATCCCAGAGTCCTGGGATCGAACCCCACATCAGGCTCCTTTGCTGGGAGCCTGCTTCTTCCTCTCCCACTCCCCCTGCTTGTGTTCCCTCTCTCGCTGTCTCTCTCTCCGTCAAATAAATAAATAAAATCTTTGAAAAAAAAATAAAAGTATGTATAGGATAATATTGCATCCATTCCTCAAAACTTGAATTTGCACCTGTTTACCTTTCAGTCAGAATCTTTGTACTTCCTTCCTATAAAAGCCTTGCTGAAAATGTCCATGAGGATATTCCAGAATGAAAACAAATCTAACTATATCTCATTTTCTTCAACATGAAATCACACAAGAATGTCACCATCGATCCATCCCCAATCTATTCTACATTCTCCTCAATAAGGTAAAGCCACATAGAAAAATACCAAAGTGGCATAATACAGTTGTATTTTCATGTGGAAAAAAGAAATGAAATTCCTTATGCTCTTCTAGATTTTGTATTGTGAAAAAACAATGTGAGAATTACTGCACTATTGGGTTTTTTTTTAAATTAGGACTTAAAATTATGAGTTTCGTTGTTTAATATAAAGACATTTCACAGGAAATAGGAGTACACTGTTGTAAAAGAAACTAAAGCAGATGGTTAGTATTTCCCTGGAACTGAGCACTTAACAAAATGAGTTAGCAGATTTAACAAAATTTGTTAGCAGAGTAATGACCATTAATGACCATTTTCCTGAGTCATCCTCGCCCAAAATTTAGAAGGAAAAAAAAGTGTTTAGGAACCAGGACAAAGTATTTCTTGAAAATTTAGGATCTATTTGCCTTTCAGTAGGTTAGTTCACTAAAACTAAAATGAGACATATCTTTGAAATACGGATCACAGTGGCAGCAGCTACACTCTTGACAGCAAATGTTGGTTACCTCCCAGTAAACTGGAAGGCATGGTATCATTTCTTTTGCACCATTACCAGCACCAGGGTGGCCAAGAGAATTGCATTGCCTTTTCCTCTTTCCTGAAAGGGCTTTAAAAATGTGGAGCCCCAACTAAGGTATGATGAAAACCTGTTGGTTCAAAGCACAGGAAACCTCTTCCCTTCTGGCCATGTCCCTCATCACCCAGCCCAGCAGATCTAAATTAAAATTTTAAAGCTACCTATAACCAAAGGGGATCCAATGATTAGGAAAGGAATTTTCTCGTAGGAAAGCAGAGCAGACCAAGAAATTTGAGTGGCCTTAATGATTGCCTTTTGGACAAGATCATTGGAAAGTTTCATTTATTTTCTGTTTCTTGACCAGTCATTTCACCTTTCACTTTCTTTTTATCGGCAGGCTGAAGCCTACTTCAAATAACCCAGTAGATTTTAAAGGTATCAATTGTCTCACATTCTAGTAAGGTTTTTGACTGGCTGATAATGGAATCATTTAGGTTTTATGACCACATTGTCAGTGTTTGCTTGCCTTGTTTGAATTTGATTATGAATTTCTTGAGGGAAGCAACTGTCCTCTCCTGTGTTAATATGCCAAGAATCTTGGGGGTGCTTAATATATATTCAATGGACGATGATAAAAGATTTTTAAAATGACGTTTATTCAGTCCCTTTATAATAGAGATAATAATACCTTTCCATACAGTTGTTTTGACCTTCAGTTTCCAAACTATGACACGCTGTTGACTGCTTCCACGTCTGTGCCTGGAACCCTGAGCCTGGAATAACCATTCCTTTCATATCCACTGTTTACTTCTCCTATTGTTTGGCAAGTGCTTGGTCTTCCAGAAAGATGCAACTCAAGCACTAACTTGTGAAGCCTGACTTGATCCACTAAATGGTGGATAAATATGGCTACTTAAGGTGGGATGAACAAGTGTCTGGTACCTAATAAGTGCTGAATATACATTTGCTTGTTCATCTCTATCCCCTTTTCTACTTAATTCTAACAATTTTCTCTTTATGTGACTTGATACTGTTGCTTCTCTTTTTCTTCTTAAAACCTTCCAAAGTCAATTAGATAGGGATAGATAACCCTCCTAATGAGAAAGAGGGAGTGGACAACTGCTAACAATAATAGAATCTACCAAACAACAACAACAACCAGGTAGCTTATTTCAAATATGAAAAAAATTGAGGGAATATGCTACCTATGAGTTCTTTGTGAAAAATTACTTGGCAATGTGAAATCAAATCAAATAAGAAATGAGTCAAAATAAAAAATTAAGAATGGACATTTTGCAGTGAGCCAATCTATTTAAATGGAAGACTAAGGCCAAACAATGAATATGTGACAGAATGAAACTGTTATAAACCTGACACAATAAACACCCATTCATTCATATGGTCATTAAATACATATCATTTAATACCTACTCTGTGCCAGTCAATGTTGTAGGCAGTGTGGATACAGTCAAAAAGACAAAGCCCCAGTCTTCATGAAACTTAGATTCTAATGGGAGAGACATACAATAAACATATGTGCGTATATTATTTAAATGTATAACATCAGATAGTAATGAATGCTGTGAAGAAAAATAAACAGCGTAAAGGGATAGAGAAGGATCAGGTGCCACTGTAAATAGTGTGGTCAGGGAACACCTCTCTGAAAAGATGATGTATGAGCAAAGAACAGAATAAGGGAAAGAGCTATGCAAATATCTGGGGAAGAACATTCTAGGCAGTGGAACATGTCAATGCCCTTCAGCCAAAGATCACCAGGAACATGACCATAGTTGACAAGTCGGGTTTATTAATCTTTGCAGAGAGGGAGAACGCACACCATAGGGAACTGTGGGGTGTTTCAGTAAAACTATGTTAGAAAGAACCTATTGTAGTATTTGGGCAATTTAGGGGATGATCTAAGGAAAGGGGAGTTCTCTCTAGATCAGATGCTGTCAGAAAGCAGGGGCAATTGTATGATTGGGCATCTCAATAAATCTTATCTATAGGGAGGGCAGGGGACAGCAGGAATGAAGCTATATAATTGATAAAGTAGCAGTCACCCATTTTGGCCAAGAGGGGGGTGTCTGGTGTTTTCTGAGTGACACAGTGACCTTTTAAAAAAAAAATCTATGATTAGACCAAATTATAAATTGGTCATGTTTTGTCTCACTTCATCAGTCTCCTACTGACTTTGTCTTAGGTTAATGTTATGCGAGTTTATGTCCAACAGAAGAACATGGCCTGAACTCTCTGCTAGGTTCCAGATATCAGGGGCTGCCTCCCCTTCCCCCTTCTCAAACAGCAAGTGAAAAGCTATAAGGAATAAAATTTAGAGGTCGTGGAGGAGGTACAGTAGTGGCCTTCTCATCTTCAAAAAATAGTCACTTAATACTGCATTATTATTGTACGGGACATACTTATACTAAAACATTGTTCGTTGTTTATCAGAAATTCAAATGTAAGTGGGTCTACTGCATTTTTTTCTTTTTGCCAAATATGACAACATTAAAATAAACATGCTGTCAGCTGCGGAGAAATACTTTGAATACTTTGTGCTTTTTCGTCCTGTTCCCCATTTAGATTCTTAATTCAGGATACACTCAGAAAAAAAATTGCGATTCGACTTGAGCCATTCCTATATATTATGTATGTATATGTACACACATATATCTATGCATATATTATGCATGCATACATACATATGTACACGTACACCTATGAGACACACTAAGCGCCCAGTGTAATATAATATGCTACACAGACGCACAGAAAGCACCTGAAACACAAGCAGAATTGACTGTGTTGTAGATATGGCCATTCTGTGCAATGTATCCTGTGGTCCGTCATCCTTCCCTTCGGTTATTTCAAGTATAAGGCCGAGAAAGACACGGTTTCCTATCCAAATGAGACCTGCCGAGGCTCCTGCGGAACTGGAAGGATGGGCGCTCCGAGCCGATGGCAGCGGCGGCTTATTTACACGGATACACCACCCCTTTCACACGGGCTGGACGCCACGTAGCCCCGGGGAAGGGTTTTGCCGACGTACCCGGAACGCTTTCCACGTTTTTCTCAGCTTCGGGAGGTTGCGCCGGTGGCTTCTGGGAGCCAAGGCAACTGAGATTTTCCCAGGCTCCTGCGAGTGTGCCGTACTTTCCTGGCAGCAATGGCTCCAGTGTCCCGCGCTGCAGTCCGGAGACAGAGGCCTCAGGCTCCGGGGGGAAGCGTCGCGGTTCTTCGTGGAAGAGCGCGGAGCCAGGCAAATCCGCCCGCTCCCCGCGGGGCCGCGGCCCTCGCTCGCACTCTTGCTGGCGGCGCGGGCAGCGGAATGGCCTGCGCGGTCAGGGGAGTGGCCCCGACCGAGGCTCCGCACACCAGCCCTGTGATTCCGATCGCGGTCTCGCTCTCCAGAGCGGCCGTCTGCGCCCCCCCCCCACTTGGTTTCTGCCTCGTCTGCTCCCCGCGCCCCTCCCGGAGCCACCTCCGGGACAAGGAGAGGGAGGAGGTGAGTGAGACGGACGCCCCTTCGCTCTGAGGAGCCCGCCTCCCTTCAGAGTACATCCCGCTTCTTACCGTTGGCACTTCTCTCCCTTCTCCCTTCCTTGCGCCTATTTTCATCTTTTTCTTGTTTGCGCACGGCAGCCTCTTATCCGCCCCCTTTCTCCCTTGATGCTCGCTCGTCCTTGCGCGCCCTCCTTCAGTGCGCCTGGTCTCCCATCACCTCCTTCTACCCCCGGTCTTGTAGCGGACGTGGCCAGGGGTCGCAGATTTATGTATGGCATTAATTCGCGTTATGTTCTCATTCGTGAGCATGTTTTTATTCTCCACTGGACTGAGTTCGTGGAAAGGAGGATTTTATTCACAGTGTCTAGCACTTAGTAAGGAGCTCAACCATGGCGTTGTTGAAAAAAGCAGATCGGTTTGAGATGTTAAGGGGATATGTAAATAGAAATTCTTTGTAGGGAGTTGGGAAGGGTTGAGACTATGGTTGGTTTATTTTTAAGTACTCTCTATGCCCATGGTGGGGCTCCAGCCGACAACCCCAAGATCAAGAGCTGCATGCTCTACCGACTGAGCCAGCCAGGCGCCTGGAAACGGGTTTAAATTGGAAAGTTAAAAGAACCGTCCTGGAGACATGATTGCATGAATGTAGAAAAGGTGATGTGCTCTACTGGAGATGAGGCTACCTAGAATGGTCTTGTTAAAAGGGGTCTCAATCTTGACCTTGAGAAATGAGGGCAGGGTGAGATCAGTTTTCCTCTAATGAAAGGGAGTATTGGAGGGGGAAAGTAGTTTAAGAAGGAGAAGGAAAAGAGTTATAATTATTGCTGTGTAAGTGTTCATATCTAATGTTTATTGAGTGTGTCTGGTACCATACTAACGGCCTTGAATGTGTTAAAAAATTAAAAATTTAAAAAAACATTGCAGGCATTGGGAGGTAGGTTGAAATTACAATAGTTGGGCCCTGTCTTGATGATTCTTTTTCTTCCAGCAGTGAGAGGTAATAAGGTGTAGTGAGGAGGATAGTCTCTGGATAGAGACTGCCGGAATTTGAAGCCCTCCTTTGCCACTTAATACATGTGTGGCCTTGAGTGTCCAGAGTTTAGCTAAGCTACTCCATGGTGTTGCTGCCTGGGCCTCCATTTTTTTTGGCCACGTGGCCTGCAGGGACCTTAAACTTACACTAGCCGCCACCGCCCCATGCAGGCACGTGCCCTACATAGCAGTCCACAGAGTCACAAGCAAACGTTAAGTTACTGATAGGATTTCCCCAGTAGCCCATCTCCCCTGCCTGCCAGTGCCTGTATGCTTTATAGGTCCCTTAGATAAGATCCTTGTGGGGCTTACGAAAACCCCACTCTTTTGGTTTAAATTGACCCATCTGGCCCTAACCTGGGAACTCCGAAACACCATGCCCACAGACCCTAATAAAGGCACATGCCCCAGGTCCTGTCTCTATGTGCACTTTGCCTTGACCTCTTTGTGTGGCCTCCAAAGGCATTCTGTGTATTTCCTCCAGGTCTTGTGAGTAATTAACTGCCTTATTTTAATTTCTCTTGTGGTCTGTTGTTGAACTTTGGCTCACCATCCAGCACCCTGTGCTCTGTTTAACAAATGTTAATTGAACAAAGTCAAAACGTAGGGCAAGTTACTTAACCTCTCTAGCTTCATTTATTCACCTGTAGAAAGGGGATAAAAATAGTGCTGGTATTTTTAGGGTTGTTGTAATGAGTTAGTGCCTGGAACAGAATATACATTCCTGTTAGCTACTAGGGTTTCATGCCTGTGAACAGACAGAGTAAAAACTGTCCTGAGTACACCGGAGACCCACCTCTTCCAGTTATATGTTTCAGAAAGGTGCCCCCAGTCTGCGCCAATCAAACCAAATAGCTTTTTTTTTTTTTATAAAGTTGCACCTATGAAGCTATGATTTTTTTTAAGATGTTTATTTATTTGAGAGAGCGCGTGCTCAAGGGGGGGGGCACAGAAGGAGAGGGAGAAGCAGATTCGCTGCTGAGCAGGGAAGCCCGACACAGGGCTCGATCCCAGGACCCCAAGATCATGACCTGAGCCGAAGTCAGATGGTTAACTGAGCCACCCAGAAGCCCAAAACCAAATAGCTTCTTATTTTAGAATTCTGACTAAAAGATGCAAGAACGACTTGGATGAAATTTGCATTTGTGCGTGTGGAAGATAAATAATTTCTCTTAGTAGTATAGATGAAACCAGGCAGCAACAGGGACTATTTTAATGGTCTCCTATTCACCTTGTTGGTGAAGGAGGGATTTCCCTCCTAGGGTTATGGGGGAGGCGAACACAGGACACCTGACACTGGACAGATGAGATCCATACGCTGGCAGAGTACTGAGACCCACTACTCAGGGATAATCTGGAACTGGGCCTGTTCCCTATGATGAAGAGAATTGTTCGGCTAGGGGATCTTACCTACAGAGGCAGAGTGGGGAGAGGAATTTGCAGTTAGGCCACTGGAGGCCTTACTGGTTTTCCCAGATGTCAAAGCAGTACATAATAATGGGCCTTAATTTTAGGCCTTACACCACAAGAGCTGCTTGCCTTTACAGCCTGGCAGGCATCATTGGCCCCTATACTCCTCATATATTCCAAGAACTGTTATTTTATGTTTTAGATTGCTCCTCAAAGTGGGAGACCCTGTGAGTCCAACCCTGCATAGTTCTAATACCTTTTCTCCTGAATAAAGAAAAATGTATTCAAACAGTGAAGCCAAATATATTTATTTTGTAAAGATTTTTTGAAAAACCAAATTAGGGACATAAGCAGCTAAATTTTGGGGAATTGTGCCCCCATTTTTTTTTCTTTTCAGGTTATGCCTAACAAAAAAAAACTGAAACAGAAGAAATGACAAACATAATAGTAAAACTTAAAAAATTATTTTAGTGTCCTCCAAAGAGCTATAGACAATGTACTCCTTTTCCAAAAATGAACTAAAGGGAAAGCATAGAGCGGGAACAAACCCTGAATCTCAGTGAAGCCGACTTTTATGACCTGGAACTTTTCAGAGCTCTCTTTATTGTCATCTACTTCTAGAGCTTCATTTTTTAAAAATTGTCTTTTCTAATTCTCAGGTTTCTGAAAACTAAAGTTTTAACCAAATTGAAATAGACTTTTCTTCATAAAGATGCATAAACAAATGAAGTTAGTTCCAAATGTAAAACTGTTTGTGTAACATATTGCAGAAGAAATGAGCCATTAGGAGCTATGTCCGTGCGTGAGACAGAAGAGATGCACTTCACAGCCTCCCGGTTGCCTTTCTAGCCTGGCTGCTCAGGCTGGCTGCAGTCCTTACCATTCGCACTATCAGAACATCGGATCCTAAGTGTTGAGTTTACATTTATGCCAAGTTTTTATGAATTTAAAGTTTAAAATGTAAAGGGAAGGGGCGCCTGGGTGGCACAGCGGTTAAGCGTCTGCCTTCGGCTCAGGGCGTGATCCTGGCGTTATGGGATCGAGCCCCACATCAGGCTCTTCCGCTATGGGCCTGCTTCTTCCTCTCCCACTCCCCCTGCTTGTGTTCCCTCTCTCACTGGCTGTCTCTATCTCTGTCGAATAAATAAATAAAATCTTTAAAAAAAATAAAATGTAAAGGGAAAATAGGACTTAACTGGACCTATCGGATTGGAGACATACACACACCTCGGTTTATCCACTGAGTTAACAAATTGCATGCCTGTATCTTCTAGGAGATTAAAGTGAGAGAGGACTGAAGATTTGGGAGCTCCTGAAGTACGAAGACTGTCTCCAGAGAATCCTTGTTATAGACTGAATTGTGTCCCCCCACCCAAATTCAGATGTTGAAGCCCTAATTTTCAAAGTGACTATATTTAGCAGTAAAGCCTTTAGGGGTGCCTAGGTGGCTCAGTTGGTTAAGCATGTGCCTTCAGCTCAGGTCATGATCCTGGGATCCTGGGATGGAGTCTTGCATCAGGCTCCCTGCTCAGCAGGGAGTCTCCTTCTTCGTCTTCCCCTCCCTCCCACTCGTGCTCGGCAGGTGCTCTCTCTCAAATAAATAAATAACATCTTTTAAAAAAATAAAGCCTTTAAAGAGGTAATTCAGGTTAAATGAGGTCGTAAGTCTGGAGCCTGAATTCAGTAGGACTGTTATCCTTAGAACAGGAAGTGATACCAGATATCTCCCCCCCCTTCTTATGTGTGCACGGAGGAGAGGACATGTAAGAACACAGGGAGAAGTGGCCAGTCTACAGGCCAGGAAGAGAGGTCTACCAGAAATCAGTTCTTTTTTTTTTTTTTTTTACCTTCAATTTTATTTTATTATATTGTGTTAATCACCATACAGTACATCCCCAGATTCCGATGTAAAGTTTGATGCTTCATTAAGTTGCGTATAACACCCAGTGCACCATGCAATACGTGCCCTCCCTACTACCCATCACCAGGCTATCCCCTTCCCCCACCCCCTCCCCTCTGAAGTCCTCAGTTTGCCTCTCACAGTCCATAGTCTCTCATGTTTCATTCCCCCCTCTGATTACCCCCCTTTTCTTTATCCCTTTCTTCCCCTACCGATCCTCCTAGTTCTTATGTTCCATAGATGAGAGAAATCATATGATAATTGTCTTTCTCTGCTTGACTTATTTCACTTAGCATTATCTCCTCCAGTGCCGTCCATGTTGCAGCAAATGTTGAGAATTCGTTCTTTCTGATAGCTGAGTAATATTCCATTGTATATATGGACCACAGCTTCTTAATCCAGTCATCTGTTGAAGGGCATCTCGGCTCCTTCCATGATTTGGCTATTGTGGACAATGCAGCTATGAACATTGGGGTGCATATGGCCCTTCTCTTTACTACGTCTGTATCTTTGGGGTAAACACCCAGTAGTGCAATGGCTGGGTCATAGGGTAGTTCAATTTTTAACTTTTTAAGGGACCTCCACACTGTTTTCCAGAGTGGCTGTACCAACTTGCATTCCCACCAACAATGTAGGAGGGATCCCCTTTCTCCACATCCTCTCCAACAATTGTTGTTTCTTGCCTTGTCTATCTTTGCCATTCTAACTGGCGTAAGGTGGTATCTCAGTGTGGTTTTGATTTGAATTTCCCTGATGGCTAATGATTTTGAACATTTTTTCATGTGTCTGTTAGCCATTTGTATGTCTTCATTGGAAAAGTGTCTGTTCATATCTTCTGCCCATTTTATGATTTGTTTATTTGTTTCTCGTGTATTGAGTTTGAGAAGTTCTTTGTAGATCTTGGATACCAGTCCTTTATCTGTGGTGTCCTTTGCAAATATATTCTCCCATTCCGTGGGCTGTCTCTTAGTTTTTTTGACTGTTTCCTTGGCTGTGCAGAAGCTCTTTATCCTGATAAAGTCCCATAAGTTCATTTTATCTTTTATTTCTCTTGCCTTTGGAGATGTGTCGTGAAAAAGGTTGCTCTGGCCGATGTCATAGAAGTTGTTGCCTATGTTCTCCTCTAGAATTTTGATGGATTCCTGTCTCACATTGAGGTCTTTCATCCATTTGGAGTTTATTTTTGTGTATGGTGTGAGAGAGTGGTCAAGTTTCATTCTTTTGCATGTAGCTGTCCAATTTTCCCAGCACCATTTATTGAAGAGACTGTCTTTTTTCCACCGGATGTTTTTTCCTGCTTTATCAAAGATTAGTTGCCCAAAGAGCCGAGGGTCCATTTCTGGGTTCTCTATTCTGTTCCATTGGTCGATGTGTCTGTTTTTGTGCCAGTACCATGCTGTCTTTGTGATCACAGCTTTGTAGTACAGCTCGAAATCCGGCATTGTGATGCCCCCAGCTTTGTTTTTCCTTTTCAACAGTTCCTTGGAGATTCGGGGCCTTTTCTGGTTCCATACAAATTTAAGGACTATTTGTTCCAGTTCTTTGAAAAATGTCCTCGGTATTTTGATCGGGATAGCATTGAAAGTGTAGATTGCTCTGGGTAGTATGGACATTTTAACTATGTTAATTCTTCCAATCCATGAGCATGGAATATTTTTCCATCTTTTTATGTCTTCCTCAATATCTTTCAAAAGTGATCTATAGTTTCTAGCATATAGGTCCTTTACGTCTCTGGTTAAGTTAATTCCAAGGTAACGCATGGTTTTTGGTGTTATTGTAAATGGGATGGATTCCCTAATTTCTCTTTCTTCAGTCTCGTTATTCGTGTATAGAAATGCAACTGATTTCTGGGCATTGATTTTGTATCCTGCCACCTTACTGAATTGTTCTATAACTTCTAATAGTTTGGGAGTGGATTCCTTTGGGTTTTCCATATAGAGTATCATGTCATCTGCAAAGAGAGACAGTTTGACTTCTTCTTTGCCGATTTGGATACCTTTGATCCCTTTTTGTCTTCTGATTGCTGTTGCAAGGACTTCTAGTACTATGTTGAATAATAGTGGCGAGAGTGGGCATCCTTGTCGTGTTCCTGATCTTAAGGGAAAGGCTTCCAGCTTTTCCCCATTGAGAATAATGCTTGCAGTAGGCTTTTCATAGATGGCTTTTATGAGATTGAGAAATGTACCCTCTATTCCTACACTCTGAAGGGTTTTAATCAGGAAAGGATGCTGTATTTTGTCAAATGCTTTTTCTGCATCAATTGAGAGGATCATATGGTTCTTGAGTCTTTTCTTGTTGATATGATGTATCACATTGATTGATTTGCGAGTGTTGAACCATGCTTGCATCCCAGGTATGAATCCCACTTGGTCATGATGGATAATCCTTTTAATGTACTGTTGGATTCTATTAGCAAGGATCTTGTTGAGGATTTTGGCATCCATATTCATTAGAGAAATCGGTCTGTAATTCTCCTTTTTGAGGGGGTCTTTGCCTGGTTTGGGGATCAAGGTAATATTAGCCTCATAGAATGAGTTTGGTAGCTTTCCTTCTGTTTCTATTTTTTGAAATAGCTTTAGGAGAATAGGTATTATTTCTTCTTTGAATGTTTGGTAGAATTCCCCAGGAAAACCGTCTGGGCCTGGAGTTTTATTATTTGGAAGGTTGTTTATCACTGACTCAATTTCTTCATAGTTAATTGGCCTATTTAAGAAATCTATTTCTTCCTGTTTCAGTCTTGGTAGTTTATAGGTTTCCAGGAAGGCCTCCATCTCTTCCAGATTGTTTAGTTTTTTGGCATATAGCTGTTGATAAAAGTTTCTAATAATCCTTGCAATTTCAATGGTGCTGGTCGTGACCTCTCCCTTTTCAGTCATAATTTTAATAATCTCAGTCCTTTCTCTTTGTTTTTGGACAAGTTTTGCCAGTGGTCTATCAATTTTATGGATTCTCTCAAAGAACCAGCTTCTAGTCCTGTTGATCTGCTCTACTGTGGTTCTGGTCTCTAATTCATTGATTTCTGCTCTAATCTTGGTCAACTCCTTCCTTGTCAGTGGGTTAGGCCTGTCCCTCTGTTGCTGTTCCAGTTTCTTGAGGTGAGAATATAGAAACTGCATTTTAGATTTTTCTATTCTTTTGAGTGAGGCTTGGATGGCTATGTATTTCCCCCTTAGGACTGCCTTTGCAGTATCCCATAGGTTTTGGACCGTTGTGTATTCATTCTCGTTGGTCTCCATAAATTGTTTAATTTGTTTTTTGATTTCCTGGTTTATCGAGTCATTCTTGAGCAGGATGGTTCTTAGCCTCCAAGTGTTTGAGTTTCTTCCAGGTTTTTCCTTGTGGTTGAGTTCCAATTTCAGAGCGTTGTGGTCTGAGAATATGCAGGGGATAATTTCAATCTTTTGGTATTGGCTGAGACCTGTTTTGTGTCCCAGAGCATGATCTATTCTTGAGAATGTTCCATGGGCATTTGAATAGAATGAGTATTCTTTGGTTCTGGGGTGTAGTGTTCTATATATATCTATGAGGTCCAACTCGTCGAGTATGGCATTCAAAGCCTTTGATTCTTTGCTTAGTTTTTGCCAGGGTGTTCTGTCTATTTCTGATAGTGGGGTGTTGAGGTCCCCTACTATTACTGTGTTCTTATCTATATGTCTCTTTATTTTGGTTAAGAGTTGGCTTGTGTATCTTGCTGCTCCCCTGTTGGGGGCATATATATTAATAATTGTCATATCCACTTGTTGAATACTTCCTTTAAGAATAATATAGTGCCCTTCTGTATCTCTCTCTATGGCCTCTAGTTTAAAATCCAGTCTATCTGATATGAGAATTGCTACTCCAGCTTTCTTTTGAGGTCCATTTGCGTGGAAGATGGTACTCCATCCCCTTACTCTAAGTCTGAATGCATCTTTGGGTTCAAAATGAGTCTCTTGTAGACAGCAAATGGATGGGTCATGTCTTTTTATCCAATCTGCAACCCTGTGGCGTTTTATGGGAGAGTTTAAGCCATTTAGATTGATAGAGATTATTGACAGATATGATTTTAATGATGCCATTTCTCTTTAAAGTCTTTGTATCGGTTGTGACTTGCTGCTCTGTATCACTCTTGGGGCCTTTTTACCTTTATAGAGCCCCCCTTAATATCTCCTGTAGGGCTGGTTTCGTGGTTACGAAATTGGTTAATGATTGGCGATTTTGGAACGTCTTTATTTCTCCATCAATTCTGAATGACAGCTTTGCTGGATAAAGGATCCTTGGCTGCATGTTTTTCTCTGAAAGAGCTTTAAAAATGCCCCCCCAAGCCTTTCTCTCATTCCAGGTCTCTGTAGACAGGTCTGACGTAATCCTGATACCTTTGCCTTGGTACGTGAGAAATTTCTTTGCCCTGGCCGCTTTCAATACTGTATCCTTGGATCTAATATTTGCGAATTGCACTATGACATGCCGTGGCGTAGGTTTGTCCTGGTTGAGCTTGGATGGGGTCCTCTCTGCCTCTTGGACACGAATGCTTGTTTCCCTTGCTAGATTAGGGAAGTTTTCAGCTACAATTTGTTCAAATATCTCTTCTAGACCTCTGTTTTTCTCCACCCCTTCAGGGATGCCGATGATTCTGACATTGGATCGTTTCATAGAGTCAGTAATCTCCCGTAATCTACATTCGTGGGCGTGGATTTTTTTAAGACCAGCTTCTATTTTCGTTTTTTCTTCTACTAACCCATCCTCCAATTCGCTAACGCGTTCCTCTGCCTCGGTGACCCTGGCCGTCAGAGCCTCTAGTTTTGACTGTATTTGGCCCATAGAATTTTTAATTTCTGTCAGATTCGCTCTCATTTCTGCCCTTAGGGATTCTATATTCTCAGCAACGCTTTCTCTGATGCTTTTTTCAAGTTTACTCATCATCTTGACCATTGTTGCTCTGAATTCCATTTCTGATAATTGGGATACATCCATATGTATTAATTCTGTGGCCGAGGCCAATTCTGTGGCAGAGGCCACAGACTCATTATCTTTTCTTTGCTGGGGGGGACTTCTCCTTCTCGTCATTCTGATGAAGAGAGATTGCAGGGTTGTCCAGAGCCCAAGTGTTGACTGGGACCCAGGCCGTGCGCCCTTGTTTTATAGAGATCTTAGGGATGTGGGCTTCTTCCTTAAAGAGTTTATTTATTTATTTGAGAGAGAGAGAGACAGTCAGCAAGAAAGGGAACCCAAGCAGAGGAGTGGGAGAGGAAGAAGCAGGTTCCCGGTGGAGAAGCCCGATGAGGGACTCCTTTCCGGAACGTTGTAAACACACCCTAATCCGAAGACAGGTGCTTGGTGACTGCGCCACTCAGGCGCTCCGGGTTGTGGGCTTCTTGATTTTTCAGCCTGCCTTCTGGGGGAGGGGCCTGCCTGCCGGTACTCAGAAAACCCTGTTTGGGTAGAGTCTCTGTGTCCCTTGCGAGGGGGGATGGGGATGGGCACCCTGTGAGCCGGTATTTCCGGGCTTTTGTTCTCTGGCGGCTTTCCCTGGCGGTTTGCTATGCCTCTTCTGAGAGAGCAGCAGCGGCTGAAATTCAGCCTCTGTCTCAGAACAGAGGGATCGCGGATCGTTCTCCACTGATGTTCTGGCCACTTTAACTCTGTTTCTGTTGGTGCTGCTCAACCCTGCAGCATCCCGGGCTGTGCGCCCCACACCCGGCGTCCCAGCCCTCACTTCCAGGGCCGGCACGTCTCTGTCCTTTGTGTTTCCAACCCCGCCCGCCGCCAGCCGCCCCGCGCGGGCTCCCGGAGCTCCCCGTCTCAGTCTGGTGTCTCACGGGTGCTGACCGCGAGTCCGCCTGCTCCCCCGTGCAGGTGGCCCTCCAGCCGCCAGCCGCCCCGCGGACGCTCCCGGAGCTCCCGGTCTCAGCCTCGATCCAGTGAGCACACCGGAGCTCCGGAGCTCCGTGAGATGCTTGGTGGTGCACGCTCCCGGCTCACGGACTCAGTCTGCCGTTTCCAGAGTGCGGGTCCGCGGTCCGCCCGCTCCCCGGTGCAGGTGGCCCGCCAGCCGCCCTGCGCGCGCGCTCCTGGAGCTCGCGTTCTAAGTCTGTTGTCTCGCGGGTGCCGTCCGCGAGTCCGCCTGCTCCCCCGTGCAGGTGGCCCGCCAACCGCCAGCCGTCCCGCGTGCGCTCCCGGAGCTCCCTTCTCAGCCTGCTGTCTCAAGCGTGCGGGTCCGCGGTCTGTCCACTCCCCCTTGCAGGTGGCTACCGCTTCCCGGCGCCCTGACACGGCGGCTCCCTCCCCCTTCTGTTTAGCTTCCGATATCTGTGCGCGGTTTCACGGCTCCCCGCTTCGTACCTCGATACTCAGCGCTGGAGATGTTCATTTGTAGAGATCCAGATGTATCTTCCTGCGTCTCAGGCTGATTCCGTGGATATTCCTGCTGGTCTGGTACCTATCCAGCTCAACTCAGGGGACCGGCTGAAAAAGGTGTCCCCTACTCCTCCGCCATCTTAACCTCCCCAGAAATCAGTTCTGATGGCACCTTGATCTTGGTCTGCTAACCTCCAGAATGGTGAGAAAATAAATTTTTGTTGTTCAGGCCACCCAGTATGTGTTATTTTGTTATGATATTCTTTTACTTTACAGAACAGAAAAAAGATCGTTTAAAAAATAAAAACATGGAACATATCTAAGAATTAAAACATGTTCCAGTGGATTTTAGGATGCTAAGTGTTCTCTTTAAATTATAATTCATGGGGTGCTGATTTCTTCTTCATTGAAGGATTCAATGTTAATGATACATTTCTATTATTTTGAATTTCTTTTCTCAGCTAACCCATAACAGGTTGCTTATCAGATTTTAGCAATACAAAGGGATTTTAAAAATGAATATACCAGTATGGTTTGGTTTAGTTAATTTTCCTAAAGTCAGTAGTCTCTGAAGTCTTAATGCTGCTTCTTTTTCCTTATTTCTTTCCTCTTTGATGCTGTTCATAAGCATTTTCTTCCTCTCTTCTATTTCTCTCCCCCACCCCGCCCCGTGATCTTTATGCCTAACATGGGGCTCCAACTCACAACCCTGAGATCAAGGGTTGTGTGCTCTACCGACTGAGCCAGCCAGGCACCCCACCTCTCATCTATTTCTGTATCTGCTTTAGGTTGAGTTGAGACAATGTGCTTTGATGGGTAAAATTTCTAATTTGTGACAGGGTGATAAAGCATTATCATAAAGTTGTTCCTAAGGGGCGCCTGACCAGCTCAGCTGGTGGAGCATGCAATTCTCGGGGCTCCTGGGTGGCACAGCGGTTAAGCGTCTGCCTTCGGCTCAGGGCGTGATCCCGGCGTTATGGGATCGAGCCCCACATCAGGCTCTTCCTCTGTGAGCCTGCTTCTTCCTCTCCCACTCCCCCTGCTTGTGTTCCCTCTCTCGCTGGCTGTCTCTATCTCTGTTGAATAAAGAAATTAAAAAAAAATCTTTATAAAGGAGGCTTGCGGCTTGTGGTGTATGGCTTGTCTAGCTGGGACATGAGAGTTGCTGAAGCTCTGGGTACTGCCTTGATACTTTAGCTTTTAATGCTAAGGAAAGTTCAGCTGAACTAGGTTCAAATTCATTAAGACTCTGTTTCTGTCCTAGCAAGAGTTTGGAGGGAAAGAGGCATGTGATTGTCAGTTCTGCATGTGCCAGCCTGCCCCCACCCTCCAACCTTGCCGGGTTCAGGACCCTGTGAGCTAACCTGGTTCTAGCTACAGCTTCAGGATTTGGTGTAAGGTGATGTTGCCTGCCAGCTCTACTCCTTAACTAGGAGACCCCAGTTCCCATCAGCAATTCGTATGACAGGAGAGTGGCGCTAGGCATTTTAGAATAAGGTCGGCAAGTGGCACCCCCATGTTCATTGCTGGATATATTTGCCATAGCCAAGATACGGAAACAACCTAAGTGTCCATCAGTGGGTGAACGGATGAAGATGTTGTTTGTGTACACATGCACACACATAGAGACTGGAGTATTATTCAGCCGTAAAAAAAAAAGAAAGTGAAATCTTGCCATTTGCAATGTTGTAGGATTGTAGGGTTCTTGTCTCACAGAGTTGAAGAATCAATCTTGTGGACACAAAAGGGGGAAGTGAAGTGAAAGTTTATTAAGTGAAGTGAGAACACAAAGGAAAGAAAAAACTCTCTAGAGTGAGAGGGGTCCCGAATGGGTTGCCAACTGAGGGCTTTTATGGTCAGTCTTCTATAGAAAACTGACCAGGGAACCTAAATCTTGAAGTCACCACTGGCAGCACCATGTTGATTTCTCCGTTGATGTTTGGTAACTTTCAGTGGTCAGTTTGTAACTATCATGAAAATATGTCATCTATAACATTTAAGACAAACCAGGTGGTCTCCTTATGTTCCCTTATCTCTGTTTTTTTAAAATTTAAAGTCAATTTATTTTTTTAAAGATTTTATTTATTTATTTGACAGAGGCAGCGAGAGAGGGAACACAAGCAGGGGGAGTGGGAGAAGGAGAAGCAGGCTTCCCACTGAGCAAGGAGCCCGATGGGGGGCACGATCCCAGAACTTTGGGATCATGACCTGAGCCGAAGGCAGATGCTTAACGACTGAGCCACCCAGGCGCCCCTTAAATTCAATTTAAATAACATATAGTGTATTATTAGTTTCAGAGGTAGACTGAGTGATTTATCATTTACATGTAACACTCAGTGTTCATTACATAAAATGCCCTCCTTGATGCCTGTCACCCAGTTACCACATCCCCCCGTATCCCCTCCGGCAACCCTCAGTTTGTTTTCTATAGTTAAGAGTCTCTTGTGGTTTGTCCCCCTCTGTTTTTGTCTTATTTTATATTTCCTTTCCTTCCCCTATGTTCGTCTGTTTTGTTTCTTAAATTACACATACAAGTGAAATCATATAGTATTTGTCTTTCTCTGATTGACTTATTTCACTTAGCATAATACCCTCTGGTTCCATCCATGTCATTGCAAATGACAAGATTTCATTCTTCTTGATGGTCGAGTCATATTCCGTTGTATATATACCACGTCTTCTTTCTCCCTTCATGTGTCAGTGGACATCTGGGCTACTGTGGCTATTGAGGACATTGCTGCTATAAACAGTGGCGTGCAGGTGCCCCTTCGGATCACTACATTTGTATCTTGGGGGTAAATACCTAGTAGTGCAATTGCCAGGTCATAGGGTAGCTCTATTTTTAACTTTTTGAGGAACCTCCATAGTGTTTTCCAGAGGGGCTGTGCCAGTTTGCATTCCCACCAACAGTGTAGGAGGGTTCCCCTTTCTCCACATCCTCGTCAACATCTGTCGTTTCCTGACTTGTTAATTTTAGCCATTCTCTGGTGTGAGGTGGTATCTCATTGTGGTTTTGATTTGTATTTTCCTGATGCCGAGTGATGTTGAGCATTTTTTCATGTGTCTATTGGCCATTTGTATGTCTTTTTTGGAGAAATGTCTGTTCATGTCTTCTGCCCATTTCTTGACTGGATTTGTTGTTTTTTTGGATGTTGAGTTTGATAAGTTCTTTATAGGTTTTGGATACTAGCCCTTTATCTGATGAGACATTTGTAAATATCTTCTCCCATTGTGTAGGTTGCCTTTCAGTTTTGTCGACTGTATCCTTTGCTGTGCAAAAGCTTTTTATCTTGATGAAGTCCCAATAGTTCTTTTTTGCCTTTGTTTCCCTTGCCTTTGGCAATGTGTCTAGGAAGAGTTGCTGCGGCCGAGGTCACGAGGTTGCTGCCTGTGTTCTCCTCAAGGATTTTGATCGATTCCTATCTCACATTCAGGTTTTTCATCGATTTTGAGTCTGTTTTTGTGTATAAGGTGTAAGGAAATGGTCCAGTTTCATTCTTCTGCATGTGGCTGTCCAGTTTTCCCAACTCCATCTGTTGAAGAGAGACACTTTTTTCCACTGGATATTCTTTCCTGCTTTGTCGAAAATCAGTTGACCATAGAGTTGAGGATCCACTTCTGGGTTCTCTGTTCTGTTCCATTGATCTGTATGTCTGTTTCTGTGCCAGTACCATACTGTCTTGATCACTACAGCTTTGTAATATAGCTTGAAGTCCGGAATTGTGATGCGTGCAGCTTTAGTTTTCTTTTTCAGTATTCCTTTGGCTATTCAGGGTCTTTCTGGTTCCGTACAGATTTAAGGATTGCTTGTTCCAGCTCTGAAAAATGCTGGTGATATTTTGATAGGGAATGCATTGAATGTGTCGTTTGCTCTGGATAGCATGGACATTTTAACAATATTTGTTCTTCCAGTCCGTGTGTATGGAATGTTTTTCCATTTCTTTGTGTCTTATTCAATTTCTTTCATAAGCGTTCTATAGTTACAGAGCTCAGATCTTTTCCCTCTTTGGTTAGGTTTATTCCTAGGTATCTTACGGCTTTTGGTACAGTTGTAAATGGGATCGATCCTTGATTTCTCTTTCTTCTGCTTCATTGTTAGTATGTAGAAATGCATCTGACTTCTGTGCATTGATTTTATATCCTGTGACTTTGCTGAATTCCTGTATCAGTTCTAGCAATTTTTGGGTGGAGTCTTTTGGGTTTTCTACATACAGCATTGTGTCATCTACAAAGAGTGAACGTTTGACTTCTTTGCCAAGAAGTCTTTCTTTTGTTGTCTGATTGCTGAGGCTAGGATGTTCAGTACTATGTGGAACAACAGGTGAGAGTGGACATCCCTGTCGTGTTCCTGACCTTAGGGGAAAAGCTCTCAGTTTTTCCCCGTTTAGGATGATATTCACTGTGGGTTTTTCATATATAGCTTTTATGTATTGAGGTATGTTCCCTCTATCCCTACACTGCAGAGAGTTTTTATCAAGAAAGGTTGCTGTATTTTGTCAAATGCTTGTTCTGCTCCTATTGAGAGGATCATATGGTTCTTGTCCTTTCCTTTATTAATGTGGTACATCACATGGATTGTGGATGTTGAACCGCCCTTGCAGCCCAGGAATAAATCCCACTTGATCACGGTGAATAATCCTTTTAACTGTTGGGTCCTAGTATCTTGGTGAGAATTTTTGCATCCATGTTCATCAGGGATATTTGTTTGTAATTCTCCTTTTTTGGTGGGGTCTTTGTCTGGTTTTGGGATCAAGGTAATGCTGGCCTCATAGAATGAGTTTGGAAGTTTTTCTTCCATTACTTTTTTTTTTTTTTAAAGGTTTTATTTATTTGAGAGCGAAAGAGAGAACACGAGCTGGGGCAGTGGCAGGGAGGGGGAGAAACAGACTCCCCACAGAGCAGAGAGCCCAATGTTGATCCTAGGACCCTGAGATCATGACCTGAGCTGAAGGCACTTAACTGACTGAGCCACCCAGCTGCCCCCCATTTCTGTTTTTTGAAACCGTTTCGGAAGAATAGATATTGATTCTTCTTTTTTTTTAGAATTTTATTTGAGAGAGAGGGAGAATGAGAAAGAGAGAGTGAGTGCTTGAGTGGGGGGAGGGGTAGAGGGAGAAGCAGACTCCCCGCTGAGCAAGGAGCCCAACGCAGGGCCTCTGGGATCAGGACCTGAGCTGAAGGCAGACACTTAACTGACTGAGCCACCCAGGTGCCCCAGTATTAATTCTTCTTTTTATTTTTTTGAAAATTTTATTGCAAGATTTTTTTTTTTTTTAGGATTTTATTTATTTATTTGAGAGAGCGTGAGAGAGCGAGCACTAGAGGAGGGAGGGTCAAAGGGAGGAGCAGACTGATGCGGGACTTGATCCTAGGACTCCAGGATCATGACCTGAGCCAAAGGCAGTTGCTCAACCGACTGAGCCACCCAGGCGCCCCAATTCTTCTTTAAATGTTTGGTAGAATTCCACTGGGAGGCCACCCGGTCCTGGACTCTTGTTTGTTAGGAGTTTTTTGATTACTGATTCAGTGTCTTTGCTGGTTATGGGTGTGTTCGGGTTTTCTATTCCTGTTTCAGTTTTGGTAGTTTATATGTTTCTAGGAGTGCATCCATTTCTTCCAGATGTCCTAATTTGTTGGCATACAATTGCTCATAATATTGTCTTATATTTATTTGTTTTTTTTTAGGTGTTGATTGTGATCCCTCCTCTTTCATTCATGATTTTATTTATTTGGGTCCTTTCTCTTTTTGGTGAGTCTGGCTAGGGGTTTATCAATCTTGTTAATTGTTTCAAAGAACTAGTTTCATTGATCTGTTCTTTTGGTTTCTGTATCATTGATTTCTGCTCTAATCTTTATTAATTTCTCTTCTCCTGCTGTATTTAGGCTTTATATGCTGTTCTTTTTCCAGCTCCTTTAGGTGTAAGTTTAGCTTGTGTATTTGAGCCTTTTCTTGCTTCTTGAGAAAGGCCTGTATTGCTGTGTACTTTCCTCTTAGGTCCGCCTTTGCTGCATTCCAAAGGTTCTGCACTATCGTGTTTTCATCTTCATTTGTTTTCATTTATTTTTTAAATTCTTCTTTAATTTGCTGGTTGACCCATTCATTCTTTAGTAGGATGATGCTCTTTATGTATTTGTGTTCCTTCCAAATTTTCCCTTGTGATTGAGTTCAAGTTTTAAAGCAGTGTGGTCTGAAAATACGCATGGTATAATCTCAGTCTTTTTGTACTGCTTGATTGTGACCCAGTATGTGATCTATTCTGGAGAATGTTCTGTGTGCACTCAAGAAGAATGAGTATTCTGTTGTTTTAGGATGGAATGCTCTGAATATATCTGTGAAGTCCATCTGGTCCAGTGTGTCATTCAAAGCCCTTGTTTTCTTGTCGATCTTCTGCTTAGATGATCTGTCCACTGTGAGTGGGATGTTAAAGTCTCCTACTATTATTGTATTGTTATCCATGTGTTTCTTTAATTTTGTTATTAATTAGTTGATATATTTGGCTGCTCCCAAGTTAGGGGCAGAAATATTTATGGTTGTTAGATCTTCTTGTTGAGAGATCCTTTTATTATGATACAGTGTCCTCCTGCATCTCTTATTACAGTCTGGTTTAAAATCTAGTTTGTCCAATATAAGGATTGCTACCCCAGTTTTCTTTTGATATCCATTAGCATGATAAATGGTTCTTCACCCCTCACTTTTAATTTGGAGGTGTCTTTGGGTTTAAAATAAGTCTCTCATAAACCGCATATTGATGGGTCTTATTTCATTATTTATTTGACAGAGAGAGTGGGGTGAGGGGGAAGGACCAGAAGGAGAAACAGACTCCTCACAAAGCAGTGGACCCCCCCCCCCCAATGCAAGGCTTGATCCCAGGACCCAGAGATCATGACCTGAGCCAAAGTTAGATGTTTAAACAACTGAGCCACCTAGGTGCCTTTGGGTCTTGTTTTTTTTATCCAATCTGGTACTCTTTGTCTTTTGATTGGAGCATTTAGCCCATTTACATTCAGAGTAATTATTGAAAGATATGAATTTAATGCCATTGTATTACTGTAAGGTCGCTGTTTCTGTAGATTATCTCTGTTCCTTTCTGGTCTTTGTTACTTTTGGGCTCCCTCTTTACTCAAAGGATCCCCTTTAATATTTCTTCAGGGCTGGTTTAATGTTCACAGATTCCTTTAGTTATTGTTTGTCCTGGAAACTCTCCTATTTTGAATGACAGCCTTGCTGGATAAAGTATTCTTGGCTGCATATTTTTCCCATTTATCACATTGACTGTATCATGCCAGTCCTTTCTGGGCTGCCAGGTCTCTGTGGATGGGTGTCCTGCCGGCCTTATGTTTCTACCCTTGTAGGTTATGGACCTCTTGTCCCCAGCTGCTTCCACGATTTTCTTGCTATCTCTGAAATTTGCAAGTTTCACTATTATATTTCAGGGTGTTGACCAATTTTTATTGATTTTGAGGGGGGTTTGTGTGTGCTTCCTGGACTTGAATGACTGTTTCGTTCCCCAGATTAGGGAATTCTCAATTATAATTTGTTCAAATAAACCTTTTGCCCCTCTTCATTTTCTCGGACCCCTATTATCCAGATATTATTTTGCTTTATGCTGTCGCTTATTTCTTGAAGTCTCCCTTCATGATCCAGTAGTTCTTTTTCTCTCTTTTTCTCAGCAACTTTTTTTCCATCATTTTGTCTTCTGTATCACTGACTCTCTCTTCTGCCTCGTTTATCCTTGCTGGTAGAGCCTCCTTTTTTGACTGCATCTCAGTAATAGCATTTTTAATTTCAGCCTGATTAGATTTTTAGTTCTATTATTTCTACTGTAAAGGATTCTCTGTCGTATTCTGTGCTGTTTTCAAGCCCAGCTATACCTTTATAATCGTTGTTTTGAATTCTAGTTCCAACATCTTACTTATATCCATATTGATTAAATCCCTGGCAGTATTTCCTCCTGTTCTTTCTTTTAGGGTGAGTTTCTCTGTCTTGTCATTATGTCCAGAAAAGAATAGAAGAAAGAGAAAAGACAAAAATAACACCAGAAAAAACAAACCAGAAGAAAAAACAAAATTTAAAAAAATCAAACAAGAAGTAAAACAGAACAAAACAATAAACTAGATCCCAAAATAGGAAAAAAAGAATAACTTACAAGTAAAATAAACTTAAAATAAACGTATAAATAAATTAAGCTTAAAAATAAAATACAAGGAAAGGGAACCAAAAATAAATAAATAAATATATATTATATATATTACATATATATAAAATACATATATATTAAAATTAAAAAATAATAAAGAGTTGAAAAATAATAGCTGAAAAGGAAAAAAAGAAAATTGAAAGACTAATAAGAAAAACACCATGAATGCTGTATACTGTTTTCTCCAGGAGCTGAAGTTTTGCAGTTCTGTATGATGGGTAAACTTGGTATTAGCCAGAAGTTCCTGCTGGTCTTCTGGGGGAGGGACCTGTTGCACTGATTCTCAGGTGTCCTTGCCTGGGTGGAACTGCACCCCCCTTGCCAGGGGGCGGGGCTCAGTGTAAGCAGCTCGGGATTGCAGTATGTGGTGCTGCTTGGCTTCCTGCAGGCTTTCAGGGCCAGTGGGATGAATATGGCAGCATCCCACTCTCTAGCCCTGGAGCTGGGAGTCTGCACCCCCTATTCCTCAGTGCACCCTCACAAAAAATTAGTCGATCACTCTTGTCTCCCCAGTGTCCAACTGCAGTCCGTTCACCCAGCCTGTGCCCAAGCGTTTTTATCTCAGGCACGTGACCCAGTTTTGAGTCTCCAAACTTAACGCGGTGCAGACCCGCACCGTTCCTCCCAGGGGACGGAGGGGGTTCTCTCCACGCTTTTGCCTTTCACTGGGCCCCTGCCCAGAGAGCGGTCACACGACTGTGCAGCAGTTCTCGGTTTATGGCGACACGAGCAGAAAGCCAGCGCCGAGACCCGCTGCTTGCAGGCAGCTTGCCCGCCCTGATGCCTGGGAGCTCTGCTGCACTTAACACACCTCTGTTCTTGTGACCCCGGGATCCTGAGAGCACACTGCCCCCCCGGGATGCCAGCATGCTTCACCACCTGAGCCTCTGCAAGCCAGGGACGTCCCCCACCGTAGCCGACTCCTAAATGCTCTGATGCTGTTGTGCAGTAGTGTCCTTAAGTAGGCTCCCTCGCCTCTGCCTGTCCTCTGACACGTGCCCCAGATTCACAGCTCGGCACCTCCTACCTTCCAAACAATGGTGGCTTTTCTATTTGTAGAACCGCAGCATTTCTTTTCTCAGATCTCCGATTGATTTTTGCAGCTGTTCAGAATGAGTTGATGTCTAGCTGAATTCCAGGGCCCAGATGAACTCAGGGTGCCCGACTCCTCTGCCCTCTTAACTCACCCCCAACACTAACCCTTGTCTCTGGTTTTGTACGCCTCAGCATTTCTCCACATCTGGGATTTCTGTGGCCCCGTCTCTCCCGACCCAGCCTTGCCTGTCATGGATCGACCACCAGGGCATTGTGCTAAATTAAGTAAGTCAGAGAAAGACAAATCTGGTATGATCTTACATGTGGAATCGAAAAAAACCGAGAGGTGCCTGGGTGGCTCAGTCAGTTATGGCCGACTCTTGATTTTGGCTCAGGTTCCAGGGATCAAGCCCTGCATCGGGCTCTGCACTCAGTGGGGAGTCCTCTTGAGGCTTTTCTCTCCCTCACCTTCTGCCCCTCCCCCCTTCATGCTTGTGCTCTAAAATAAATAAATCTTGAAAAAACACAAAACAAGAAACCAAACTTAAAAAGAACAGATTGGCATTTGCTACAGGTAGGGGGAGGTGGGAGATATGGGTGAAGAGGGTCAAAAGGTACAAACTTTTGGTTATAAAAGAAGTCATGGGGTTATAATGTACAGCGTGATGCCTAGTTAGTAATACTGTATTGCATGTTTGAGAGTTGCTAAGAGTAGATCTTAAAGCTCTCAGCACAAGAAAAAGATATGTAACTGATGACAGATGTTAACTACACTACGATCATTTTGCAATGTCTACAGATTATGTTGTACACCTGAAACTAATGTTACATGTTGGTTATGCCTCAATAAAATTAATTTAAAAACAAAACAACCATGTCAGTTGACCTCACTATCTGCTCAGCATCCAGCATCCTAATTAATGGAATTTACATTGTGTTAATCCTTCTGGAAGTTTTCACACTATAAATTGTGACACTGTGGGCCTCCTCTCCCTGCCTGACTTCTTGCTTTCTCTCTCAGATTCAGGATCTAGGATCCTTCCTCTGCGTGAGTATATAATGTTAAAGAAGGCCGGGGTAATAGAGCTCATCTGTGGGAGATTCAAATGCACCAGTGGTCTGACCTCCATCAACAGCCAGAGCCCACAGTGGGCTGTCACCTGGGCCAATATTAGGTCCCTAGTCCCAGTACTGGTTCATAAAACGGGTCTATTATATTTGCAAGAGAGAGCGAGAGAGAGAGGATATTATATTGAGTTTCTTGGAATTCGTGCTGCAGAGTTTGAAAGTAGATGAGAACATTTTCTTTTTTGTTTCTTGTGGCTCTTTCTCCTTTCAGAACCCCATTAAGGGACCACTGTGTAGACCCAGCAAAGGCAAGTCACCGAACTTTTTATTTTTCCTCCAAGTTTGCTTTGCCTGTTTGGGAAAGCAGAGAGGCCTGGGCCTCCCAAGTCCCGGCCCCACCTGACTGGTGAGCCCAGCTGTAGCCTTACGCTGCCAGCCCCCGGTGGGCTGCTTTGTTGAACAGCTCAGCTCCGCTACCACGCCACCAGCGCAGCCGCCTGGTTCCAAGTGCATCCACACACGCCCTGCCACAAAGCCAGTAAGCTCATCCTGATTTTTCCCCTGCCAGTACTTTGGCATAACTTTATCATCTCAAGTAATCACCTTTTGGTCCCATGACCTACAAATAAGTCAACACTGCTTGAGAAAATGAAAAACTGCTTCACATTAACACAGGTACTAATCTACCTTGAATTGACAGCCACCCCCCGGCCACCAAACAAATTCCGCAAAACTCACCTGTTCGTAATTGCACTGCCAAAAGGGAAAAATATCCTTGGAGTTAGAAAATCCTCAAGAGAATATTCACTGTCACCTTTGGTAGTTTCATAACAATTTGTGTCGTATCTGCAATCTCTATATCAGAACAACTGTTTTCACCCATTTTAGGTCAGTGGAACTTTATCCATTGTTTTGGGTTTTTTTGCTTTGTTTTTTAGACAAATTTAGGGATGCCACTCCCTACACTGCTTTATCAAATGCTTAGAAACAACAGTAGGAGGACTTGGACTTGAAGCTCTCTTCCTCCATCAGTCTCAACATGACTGAGCAGGCATTAGGCACTCCTGCATTCTGTGGACAGATGTCCCTTGCACCAGTGCCAGCATACTTAGAAAATCACTCATTTGCGCTCAGAGGTTCTGCTTGGTTTTAAATATTTTAAATAATTGAGTACAGTTGAACTCTTATAGCCCAGCTCCTCTGTGCATGAATGTAAATACTTCAGGTCAGATTGAGTCCCAACATGACTACAGGGGAGACAGAAATCCTCCTCTACGGAGGGCTACCATCCACCGCAAAGGATTTCTATGTTAGGAGTTGAGCTTCATTGCAAAAAATTTTATATATATACAGTACAGGTGTACAAAAAATGGTTCTCTTCTGTTTTCCTCTATGAACTCACGTTTCCACTGGTAATGGGCAAGTTCCATAATCTGGAATTTATCCCATTTTCTATCCCTTAAAGCCCCCAAATTTAAAAATTATTTTCCAGTCATGGAAAAAGCAGTAACACCCAACCGGAGAATGTCCAGGCCCAAGGTCCTGAAGCACGTTTTAGAACTGCCCACCGGCCAGATTGTTTCCAGGTTGACTCACTTGCACTCTGGCTTCACTCACACCCGTGCTGATTGCAAGCTCCCTTCTGAGAGGACAAAACCACCAATGTCCTGTTTGGAGACGTGGATAACATTAAATGTACGAAGGTTATTTCATGCTTGTTTTAAAATTTCTAACTCCTTAATGCCCCTCCTCCCAGAACACTTTTCGGGAATACCCAGTTTGAGGCTTGCTTTAGGGGCTGGTTTTTGCCTCCCACGCAAAATATGTGGGGCCAAATCAGTAATCAAGATACATGCTTTAATGCGGTACTTAAACATCAACGTTATTGCAAAAATAACTCATGATTTTAAAATGATCAAAATTCAAATAGAGGTAGGACCTGATCCTGTGGTGCCTCACGCACGACTCCAGTACGAGGTTATTTACAAAACAGGCTTCTGGCCAATAAACACTGCATGAAAATATTTACCTTGATTCCTAGGGGATCTGCCCCCACCCCGAAGTCTTGGGGCGGGGGGCCCCTAGTGGCCTTGGGCCCGCTAGGTGGCTTTTGGCTCTGAAGAAGAGGTGGGGGGGAGGAAGAGGTAGGGGAGAGGGGGACTCTGGAAGAGATCAAACCGCTAGAGAACTAGCACCTGCATAAGCAGCCGCAGGCCGGGGACACGTGGGAGTATTTGGTGCGGTGTAAAGTGCTTCCCGTCTGTAGCTGCCAGAGGGTGAACGGGTTGTGGCAGAGGCGCTGCGCCTGTCCGCGGGATGCCGCCCCTCAGAAACCTAAGGAGGACCGCTCCAGCTCCGGGCCGCCGCCTCCTCGCCCTGCCCACCCCGCCTCCACCCGGCCCTCTTCGGACCGTAGTTCCTCCTCTTCCGCTACCTTCACTGAGATCCTGGGAGGGGGAAAGGCAGAGAGAGTAGATCGCGGGGAAGGGCCGCGACCTGAGAGCAGCGGCGGCGCCCCGTACCCCACCTCTCCCAGGGGAAGGACGTCCCCTGACGTTAGCCAGAGCACCTGTCTCAGCCCGGGCTTCGACCCCGCGGCTCGCCCGGGCCTCGCCCGAGTCCAGCGGGTGAGAGTCAGTATCACAGCTGTGGTGGGTGGGGCTTGTTGGGGCGAGCACGCGGCCGGGGCGTGGCCACGAAGTAGGCGGAGCGTTTGTCGGAAGAGTGCTGCCGCCAGGGGGCGCGCGCGGGGGCGTCTAACTCGCCGCTTAGCCGACTCCCGACTCCCGACTCCCGCGGGGCACTGCCTTGCGGGGCGGGGGGCGGTGTTGGTGGGTGGTGCCAGCCAGCCGGGGGCGGGGAAGAAGTGGGGAATGAAACTTCCCACCGCTCTCCGGAGCCCTGGGAGACGCGTTGGGAGAACGTCTCACCGCCTGCCCTCGCTGCACGCGGGTCGGTGCAGGGTTATCGCCCTAAGCTCCTCCAGGGCGAGGGACACAGAGGTAGGGCTGGAGAAGGCGCGGGGCTTCTGAACAGCCCCAGCACCGAAGCGACGGTATCCCCGTCGCCGTGTGGGCTCTGAGCACCACTTTCCCCTCCGGCAAGTCAGTAACCAATGCATGGGACTCTGGTTGGGTTCCGTTCGCACCCAGAGACCACGAACCGGGCTAGTGATCCGGACGAAACGATTAGCTAGGGGGCTGCTTGCTCTGGGTTTTTGCCATACGCGCTGAAAGCGGAGCCCCCAGGTTGCTCAGATGCACCCTACAAGAAACCCCACATGCGCCTTGAGAAAGTCCCAAGTACTCCACATTTTTATTAATAAAGCCACGTTAGGGTGCAGGTGTAACCCCCTGCCCAGTACTTAGCGTATTCAAGAACGCTCACAGTACAAGGGGCCCTTCCTTTGACTTTGGACACAGCAGTGGAATGCAGCGTGTGCTCGGAGCGTGTGCTGGGCTCCGCTGGCGCCTGGCAACAGCGCGAGTTTGCCCTTTGCTGGCCCCGTGTTGTGGACCAGGGGGAGTTTCCGTATTCCCCTCCACCCCAATTCTTCCTGAATTCTTTTTCCCCACTGAAAAGTGTCAAATAAGAGCCAGGCCAGACTGATGACTTTACGGTTCTTGGAGAGGTGTTTACAGGTACCCTGGGATGTGTTAATATCCAGAATATTGAGAACGGCTTCTGACCCTGGGCCCCCGTGCTTGACAACTGTTACGTGACTGACCCTATTATTACCTGCACAACCACCGTTATCATCGTCCCCTTTTTATTTATTCATTTGAGAGAGAGAGAGAAAGAAACAGAACACAAGCGCGGGGGGGGGAGGCGGGGGGGGAGCAGGCTCCCCACTAAGGAGCCAGACCCCGGCATCATGACCAGAGCTGAAGGCAGAAGCTTAACCATCTGAGCCACCCAGGCGCCCCATCATCGTCCCCTTTTTAAAAGAAATTTAGCCAGGGTGGGATGGCTCAACCTTGTGGAGTTAATTTTAGAAAGTACACTTTGAACCTTGGGGCATGAGTCTAAGGCATTTGCTGAACCGTCAGCATCAGCTTTGCCTCAACGCCTCGCAAGCGATGGTATTTGAGCCAAAGCTCTCAGGACCCTTAGGAGGCTCCAGGGGGCAGGGATAATTACAGCCAGTCTTTTTTCTACAGGTAGAAAAGTTCTTTTTTCTGAATAACTGCGCCTATCCTATGCGTGAGTTAGTAGTTAATGCTTAAAAGTAATAGCTCTCCTTTGTTCTAAGCCTTCCCTGCTTTAAAGCTCTTTGATGAATTTTCAATAAAAACCATGTTAAACCTGGGCAGTTGCTGGTCTCCTCGGGAGGCAGTCCGGCTCGTGCTCTCAGTGCCGAGGCTGCGGGCTTTCTTTCTGGTGCGCCGAGACACCACCTCACTCACCGACGAGCCCTGCCCTGCCTTGATGAATGCAGTGGTTCTGCTCATAGGACTTGCAGATGTGGCTCTTCTTCCACAAGCCAGTCGGAAGAGAAAAATAAGGGCAGGCAGAGGGAGGCCGAGCCCGCTGTGTCAGCAAACCTGCCTTGGAGGGGACAAGGGAATTCGATTAAACGGCTACTTGGGTACCTTTATCCTGGATGTATCCAATTAATCATTTTTGGTCATTAATTAATTCCACTTATACATTCTTTTAAATTTCTCATTCTTTTTAAGAGAGAGAGCAGGGGGAGGAGGAGGGAGTGCTGAGATTCTCCACTGAGCTCGGAACCCATGGTTGGGGGGGGGGGGCTTGATCTCAAGACCCCGAGACCATGACTCCGAGACCATGACCTGAGCAGAAACCAAGAGTCAGATGCTCAACCAACTGGGCCACCCAGGGGCCCCTTCAATGTCTCAGTCCTCATGACACTTTAATGCTGGTGTGGCGGAGGGGGGGCAATATGAGGTCTGCGCGCGCCCTTAATGTGCTCTTCAGAGGTTTGCCTTCGAGCAGTCATTACTTACATCGTGGGCAGTAACACTCTCGGATTGAACGTTTCCAACAAAACTTGGCACGTGACCATAGCACATGGCTTTACATTTACTGTTTCAGCCGCTTTCTAATTACTGATTTATCAGGGTCCATGGGAGCAGAGAGAGCGAGAGACTGTTATCCGCTGGTGGTCTGCCACAGGGGCAGGATGTTTTCTTGTGAAAATAAGGTCCCTCCTGCACCTTTTCGTACCTGGGACCTTCAGTCGATAAGCCTGTGCTGGCTGCTGGGTAAAAAGGGCCGTGTGGGGACCGTCACGGTGCCTGAGCCAGCCACCGTGCTGTGGGTGCCTGTGGTCTGGAGACACGGATCAGCCCACCCCAGAGAAAGAAGCCACAAGTTATGGAGGCAGACCGCCCAGCCCCACTCTTCACTCCCCGCGTGACCCCGGGCAAGCTGGCTGACCCCGTGTGCCTCGACTGCCACATCTGTAGAATGGTACC
The DNA here is from genome assembly GCF_002007445.2 of Ailuropoda melanoleuca. Lineage (NCBI taxonomy): Eukaryota > Metazoa > Chordata > Mammalia > Carnivora > Ursidae > Ailuropoda > Ailuropoda melanoleuca. The sequence continues at coordinate 84,303,736 of NC_048238.1, read as the reverse complement.
TGCCCCCAGCCACACACGGTGAAGGTTCATGCCCTAAAGGCCCATGCTCAGCCAACACCAGCGGGTCCTGGAGTTAAGGAGTGGGGGGAGGGGGGCTCAGTCTGTACCAAGGTCAAACTGGAACCCGCACGGATCCCTGTGAACCCATGAGGACAGACTAAAACCTAGGAAGACACTGCGCGACGTCTAGCCGCCCCTTCCTGCCTCCCCCCTGGAGAAGGAGCTGCGTCGGAAGAGATGTCGAGATGTCGTGGCAGCTCGAGCCGCCTGGGGCCACTGCCGGCCCCGAAAGAACAGGGTGCGCCAGAGGCTCAGCGCCACTGTGCGGGTGACACCAGCGCCGGCCTGACGCCAGCCTGCAGAACCGAATGGCTGTTGCCGCTTCGCTTCCGCCTCCCCAAACCTGCCCCGATTTTCTGAGGCACCGGGCAAGTCTCCAGTTGACAGCCTAGAAATCCCGCTGGCTTTATGGGATACGCTGTGCTTTGAGCACTTCCCAAAGGACAGAGTCCGAGGCGCCTTCCTTTATCACGAAACAGAGTAAGAGAAAGCGAAGGGGGTCACGCTGAGGAACCAGAGCGGTGGCAGTAACAGCCGCCGATACAGACTCAGGCCCTGCTAGTGCCGGGCACTAGCCGGTGATTTCATCCATGTTCTCTCACTGAACCCTCCCAGCACCTCCAGCCGAGCAGTGCTATGACTGCTCCCCCTAGACAGAAGGAACTGGAGCCTAGAAAGCTGCGATGTGTGTAAAGACACACACAGTAAGTCGCCGAGCCGGAGTTCACAGCCAGCCTACACCAGGGCGCTGCATTCCGACAAAGATTCACACCGGCCAATAAGGAGACACGACTTCAGCAAAAGATGTACAAACAGGAATCTTTAATGCAGCATCTTTTATAAGAGCTTAACATCTGAAAAAGCTTATACGTCTATCATAAGGGACCGATTAAATCAATGAAGGTACATCCACTAGATACAATAGTTAAGCATCTGGTACGAATTACATTGCAGAGAAGTATGCACAGTGTGATCCAATTCTAATAAATACAGCATTTTAGCCAGGGTACATGTACATTAAAAGGTCTGGAAAATTACACAGCAAAACTAACAATGATCATTTTGAAGTGTGGTAGGACTCCAGGTAAATTAAAACATTAAGTTCTCCCAACTTCTCTTACAATAAACATGTAACAAAAAATAGAATAAAATCTTTAAAAATCACACTAGTGTCCTTTCACTGAGGACAGTGAAAGTGTCCTTCCCAGTTGAGCTCCAGACTAGAAATCAGCCCCAACCGCACTCAAGTGCTCTGTGACTTTGGACAAGTCACTTACCCACTCTGGGCCTCTTGCTCCATATATATATAATAATGAGAAGCTGGTTTCTTTTCGAAAGTTCCTCGCAGCTCTACCATTCTTTGACTTAGTCAGTTTCATTCCTAGCCAAGTTCTTAAAAACAAAAACGGCATGTGGGGATTTAAATGCTGATAAACAGCCTCTTCACACCTTATCTGGTTTCTTTGGCATAGGAAGTTGTTCCCATTCTTCCCTTCCTATCAGTCCTTCGAAAAAGGGAATGTTAATGCACCTCACCAAAAATGTGTCAGATCACTCTAGAAAAATAAGGGCCTTTTCCCAGAAAGACTGTTTTTAACCTATGTATTAACAAGCAGACAGACGAAAACAACACAACACGTGGAAACAACACACCCCACGATCCAAGCCAAAAAAGAAATCAAAGCAATCTAACCGAAGACAATCCCCACTGCCGTCCTTACTCCACACCAGGTCGGCTTCTCCCTTCAGACCACCTGTCCCCCCCTTCCCCGTGGATCTGATGCAGGGGAATAACTAGCCTTCCTCTCTCAGACGGCCACAGGACACCGAAACTGCTCTCGCCGAGCAGCACAGGCTCTCACGGCCCAGCAGAGAGTGCGACAAGCAGCCTAGTCCAGGCGGCGGGAGGATGCGAAGCCCATGGGGGTGACGCCGGCTGAAATGGAGGGCTGCGGACGGAGGGGCGGGTGGGGGGGTGGAGTCTAAGTAACGGGCAGACCGGAGGGTGTGGAGGGCAGGCAGTCTGGGAGGTGGGCGTGGGAGCAAGCAGCCTGGGGGGTGCCGGGTCACCAAGACCTGCCTCCCCCTCTGCGAGCGCTCTTGCGCCCTGCAGCCCTCCGCTCTGCTTCAGGAAATGCTAGAAAAAACCCTGGCACGGCGGTTTCCCAATCGCCTTTGAAACCTGCTTCCTTCCAGAAAACCGAAAAATCTGCCCCTTTAGAGGAAAAGCGCCGTACTTCCTATTTTCCTTCCCAGCCAGGGAAGGGATAGTCTCAGCAGTCTGTTTTATGAAAACAGAAGGTATTTTCAACAAAAGTAAAATACTGAATATGCAGCTTCCACAGTCTCACCGCATCCCCCCTGCACCTGGGGCCATCTCCCTGAGAGTCACTGGTATGGAATCTTCTCCCCTGCCCGCTCCACACCCCACCCCTCCCCCAACCCTCCTTTCTTAGCAAATACTTTCCCAGATGGTACAGTCACCTAGGAGCGATACTTCTGTGGTCTCCTCCATTTCTGCCCACTTGCTAGCTGTGTGGCAGCAGGTAAATGGCTAAAGTACTCTGGGCTGGTAACATCAACCTCACAGAGTCCATGCATTCATTCACCCAGTCAACAGGTCAACTGAGCACCTACTCCAGCTGGGCCCTGGGCTGTGTGCTGGGAATACATCAGTGCACGAGGCAGACGCCTTCCTGACGCTCATGAAATCGGCTCCCCAACTGGGGGCCCAGACAATAAACGAATAGATACACAGATGGGGGTGTGTCCACGTAAGGGACATGGTACAAGGAGAGACTACAATGGATTCAGATTTAGGCTGGGAGGTCAAAAAAGGCTCCTCCAAGAGACGGACATGAAAGGTGAACCTGAAGGATAAATACGAATAAGCCAGATGAAAGGTTCTGGGCAAAGATCCTGAGTTAGGAGGGTTTCGTATTTTCTAGAAGATGCCATGTGGCTGGATGTCAGGAGTGAGGAGGAGAGGGCCTCCACAGGAGTTTGGAGAAGCAACCAGGGGACTCTTGATGTTAGGCATGCTGTGGATGTGGACAAACGTGTACCCCACGCGTCCACCACCACGGTATCATACAGACTAGCGGCTCGGCCCCAAAACCCCCGTGCTGCGCCCACTCACCCTCCCCTGATGGCGCCCAACCCCCGGCACCTGCTACCTCCAAGGTATCGCTTTTGCCAGAATGTCCTATGGTCGGACCCCTACAGGCTGGAGCTTTTTCAGACTGGCTTCTTTCACTGAGTAAGAACGCATTTAAGGTTCCTCCACATCTGTTCGTGGGTTGACACTGACTTCTTGTTAACGCTAAATAATATTTCGCTGTCTGCAAGTGCCACACTTCTTCACCCGCCCGCCTACTGAAGGGCAGCTTGGTTCCTTCGAAGTTTTGGCAATACTGCGTACAGCTTCCTCACTGTGTTTGTTTTGAGAAAAGTTTACTTGTTGCCTTTTGGGACCCTAATGAGCAGAAACAACAGAGCAGATCCTACATGAAGGGCAATTAGGAAACCAGAAAACAAATTATTTGATACTCTCCAGTGTGCTTATCTTTTTAAGATATTATCCAGAGATATTATTATGAAAAGCTATCTTACTGCTTTTTGTCTAATACCAGAATATACGGCCTACAGGGCAAAGAATTTGTGTTCAATTGTCGCACCCTAGTCCCTAGAACTGTCAAACGGTGGACGCTCCATTGTATTTTTTGAATACGTGGAGGGATTTACGCTCTCTGCAGCATTATTTTTTCTTTTGTAAAATAACACTGTTATTAAGAGACAATGCACATACCATGATGTTCACCCTGTTAAAATGTACAATTCAAAAAATAAATAAATAAATAAATAAATAAATAAAATGTACAATTCAGTGGTCTCCAGTATGTTTGCAAATTCTTGCCTCAATCCTCCTATTTCCAGAACATTCTCTTCAGCCCCAGAAGGAAATTCACACCCAGTGGAAAGATCGAGTGGATTGCATGTGGTAGGTGCACCATGGAACTGGGCTGCAGGCCAACCAAGGAACAGGGGCAGGAAGCTTACCTTTCCAGCTTGGTCAACTAGGTAGAGGAGCAACAAAATGTCTCCAGCTTCATCAAGAGCCCGAAGTACAGAAACCCTAAGAGATGCTAGAATAAGTAAACAATGCCCCCATCTGACTTCCAGAATCAAACTGTGAAAAGCCCAATCATATTTTCCAGTGTCTGTATTATAACTGTACATCTCCCTAGAAACATATTCTCAGTGAAACACAATGCTCACGTTGGCATTTAATGTGGGGCCTAGTGGCCTAAGGAGGGAGAGACTCTTCCAAAAAAGGGATCTTCTATCATCAACTTTAGAATGCTCATCATAACAGAGAGGATGCGAGTCGACCAAAAGTCATTCTGATGTCGTTTTGGGATGTGTTCACTTAAACACTCCCAAATTCCTCTTATTTCTCCTCTTGTGCCTGCCTCTGACCCCTTCCTTCTTATGTCTTATCTTGGCAGCTTTGGTGAAAAGGCCCTTGGTTGCTCTGCGTAACTGGCAGGGTGAATGAAGAAGAATGGTTTGCAATCTGTAATCACTTGAAATTGGGGGAAGCAAACTTCCTCTCCCCTGGGAGAAGCTTCCGGCTGTTTCTGTTCCTTGGATCAGCCCAGTAAAGCCTACAGCCTGAGGCAGCTCCCCAGGCCCTCCCTAGGAAGGGCCGTCAGGTGGCAGTGAGGAAAGGTCGGGATTGGTAGTTGCACACTCCCCCTCTGTGAGCCGGCGCACAGCTGGCTGTGCCCACTTGGATGGCATCCAGAGCGGAGGGAGGATGGATGGTGCGGATTATCTGCTACTCATGGGCCTTCCTGCTCCACAGCGTGTCTCCATCTGGGGTTGGGCAACGGACCCTACCTGGGAAGTAAGTCCTGACAATGGCCTGCAAGACCCAACGTAAGCTGAGCTCCTTCCCTTACCTTCTCCCTTTCCACCCTCTTCACTCCAGCCGCAGTCATCTCCTTGCTGCTCCTCAACCGTCAGGCCCGTCACCATGTCAGGGCCCTGGCACCTGCTGTTCCCTCTGGAACACTCTTCCCTGAGACAGTCTCACGGCTTCGCCTTTTTACCTCCCTTCAGAACTTGGCTAAAATGCCACCTGCTCCTTGACGTGGTTTGTGACTCCCTTAAATCTAGTTACACCACTCTTCCCAGTTTTTAACTGTGTCTTTTATTTTTTTCTTCTAATACCAGAATATATGGTCCATGAGGGGAAGGATTTTTTAAAGTTTATTTAACTAACCTCTACACCCAATGTGGGGCTTGAACTCATGACCCCGAGGTCAAGAGTCACGTGCTCTTCAGACTGAGCCAGCCAGGCACATGAGGGGAAGGACTTCTGTTCTATTCCTGGTCCCTAGTCCCTAGACAGGTCAGGTAAGCAGGATACTCCAGAGATATTTTCTGAATACATGACTGCATCTGTGCTCCTTATAGCATTATTTTTTCCTTTGTAAAATAACATGTTTATTGATAGAATTCACATAACATGATGTTCACCCTGTTAAAATGTATAATTCAGTGGTTTTTAGTATACTGGCAAATTTGTGCCTCAATCCTCACTATCTAATTCCAGAATATTTTCCTCAACCCCGAAAGAAACTTCATACCCATCAGCAGTCACTCACCATTCCCCATTTCCCAGCTGCCGGCAACCACTAATCTACTTTCTGTGAATGGGCTTCAATATTCTGGACATTCCTAACAAATGAAATCATATAATACGTGGCCTTCTCTGTGTGGCTTCTCTCACTTAGCATCATGTTTCCAAGGTCCATCCATGTATCAGAACTTCAATTCTTGTATTGAGATATTTCACATATTTTAAAGTGCATAATTCAGTGGTTTTTAGTATATTCATAAAATTCTTGTGGAAACATATGGTTTTGATGCTCTTGGGGTATATACCCAGGTGTTGAATTGCTGGGTCATATGGTAACTCTATGTTTAGCTGTTTGAGTTACTGGAAAAAGTTTCCGAAACATCTGCCCTACTTTATGTTCCCAACCTAGGGGTGTTTATTCAACAAAAGCCGCTGAATCTCAACAAGAACAGCAGACTTCATGGCATTTTAAATTACCCTAGTCCCATCCACCGCTCCACTGCTCTGTGGTGGCCTTGAAAAACAACAGCCCAAGTTTGCAGTATAGAAGGGAGCTGAGTGGTCCTCTTTTAAAGCCTCACCCCCCCATATTCATTATTTAACCTAATGCATCACTGGAAGACCCTCCAAAGACTCGTCTTTATTTGAACTAAGAGCTCGTCTAGTGCTAAAAAAATTTCTTCTGAGGGCACTGGCCAAAAACATTCACCGGAAAGTGGTGTTTTTTTTGGGGGGGGTGATGCCCAAGGCAATAGATACTCGAGGGAAATAACAGACTAACCAAAAAACTGCAAGGAATCGGCTGGGCAACTACGTGTCCACTGGAGCGTGGACCAGTTCTGACATATTCCTGGGAAGCTAGAAGTCCAGGGCTTAGGGCACTCTGCATGCTCAAGAAAGTGTGAGAAGGCCCTATAACTTCTCAACTCTGGCTGACCTTGAGGCTAGTGAAGGTTAATACAGAGCTGTAAACTGCCTGATTGATGAAAGCAATACACACACTGAGCCTCTCAGAAATGACGGGCAGATTTATTTGTTCCAGGCATTCAAGGAAATCTCTGTCCACCATTAGCCAACCACTGAGCTTACTGAGCCAAGACTTCAGTGGCTACATACAAAAACAAAGAGAGTCTTTGTGGAATTAATTCAGAGAAGTCCTAAATAAACATGAACTACAACAGGCAGCAACAAGAAGGCCCGGCAGGAGGGGAATCTCATTTCCAGCGTGGCCACATTATGATCTTCAAAATGTCCAGTTTTTAGTAAAATTTTACGAGGCACACAAAGAATCAAGAAAGGATGGCCCATGTATGGACGAGGGGAGGGCAATCAATAGAACTGTCCCAAGGAATTACCAGATAAAGACTTTCATCAGCTATTGTAATATGTCCCAAGAGCTGGGGCGCCTGGGTGGCACAGCGGTTGGGTGTCTGCCTTCGGCTCAGGGCATGATCCCGGCGTTATGGGATCGAGCCCCACATCAGGCTGTCCGCTATGGGCCTGCTTCTTCCTCTCCCACTCCCCCTGCTTGTGTTCCCTCTCTCGCTGGCTGTCTCTATCTCTGTCGAATAAATAAATAAAATCTTTTAAAAAAAATATATGTCCCAAGAGCTAACGGAAACAACGTCTAAAATCTAAAGGCAAGATTCTACTCCAGCACGTAAAGGGCTTGCGAGTCTTCACACCCATCTTCACAACAAGAAAACATACAAAGAGATTAAAAAGCAATGACTCTTTTTGGAGACATCAGAGAACTGAGGTTATGGGACCAACTGCACCCCAAACCTAGAGGAACCAGCAATGACAGAGATGACAGACTGCAGAGATTACAACTCCACACCCCTGAGGCAGGAAGTGCTGGCGTCCACAACCAGGACTTGAACCAGGACTTGAACGCCAGCTTCAATGCGCTGCGGGTGGCCGAGGGTGGACTAGCTCGAGAGATGAAAACTCCTGGGGGCCCTATCTAAAGTAGTCACCCCCCTCCATAATCATGGCGTTTACCCCTAGAATCCTCGACAGCTTTTCTTGATAATGAGCAGAGCAAAACTGCTTCCTGTCGGGCCAGGGAGAGGCAAGAAAGAATATTTTGAAAGACACCAAGAGCATTCTCCACAACAAAGACTGACCCAGCAAGGGAGAAGCCTTACTGGACTTGGGGTAAGGGAAATTAGCAAACTCCAGGCCCCCTGAGCCTTCCCTCCTCACATAAGGTGGGGGAAAAGCAGAGAAACACCTGGGAGGGTCCCAGCCCAAGCGGACAGGCACACTAAAAGACTGAGACCTAGTCCCAGGGTTACACAATGCATGTCCTCAGTGCAGACCTGACCAAACATCAACAGGGCTCCTGGCTAGTAACAGTGGATTACAGCTGAGAAGAACCGCAAGGCTCAAATTCTACGGAAGAAGTGTTTACTAGGGAAACGAAAGATGCTGGGGGACAAAAACAAAAACACTGTTGGAGACGGAATCCTCTGATACTACAAACAGTAAATACAGCCTATCCCTTAGCCAGATGAAAATAAACGTCAGACTGAAGGCCTATTTACTTCCTCATACCTGATAATTCACGACTGGCTTTCAACAACAACAACAAAAACAACAAAACTCCATGGCATGATAAAAGGAAAGAAGAAACAATCTGAAGAGACAAAGCAGGTGTCAGAACCAGATTCAGATACAGCAGAGATTTTGAAATCATCAGGGAAATTAAAAATAAGTATGATTAATGTGCTGAGGGCTTTAGTGGGAAAAGCAGACAGCACGCAAGAACAGACAGGTAATGTAAAGAGAGACAGAAACCCTAAGAAAGAATATAAAGGAAAGACTAGAAACAGAAACCACTGTAACAGAAATCAAGTATACGTCATCTGATGGACCCCTCAGATGATTGGAAAGGACTGGAGATAGAATCAGAGCACTTGAAGATGCGTCAATAGAAACTTCCCAAACTGAACCGTAAAAAGGGAAAAAAATAATAAAAATTGAAACAGAATATCTAATAACTGTGGGACAATTACAAAAGGTATAACATATGTATCGTGAGACCATCAAAAGCAGAAGAAAAAGAGAAAGAAACAGGAACTATCTGAATAATGGCAGGGATTTTTCTAAAATTAATGACAGGAACCACACCACAAATCTAGGAATCTCAGAGAACACCAAGCAGGATAAATGCCAATACACACACACACACACACACACACACACAGAGGCATATCATATTCAAATTGCATAAAGCCAAAGACAAAGAAAAAATCTTTTAAAAAGTCAGAGAAGAAAAACACCTTATCTAGAGAGGAACAAAGGGTAAGGATTACGTCAGACTTGCTTCAAAAATCATGCAAGCAAGAAGAGAGTAGAATGAAATATTTAAAGTGTTGAAAGAAAAAACCCACCAACCAAGGGAGTCTGTATCCAGAAAAATCATCCTTCAGAAGTAAGGGAAAATAATGACTTTCTTGGTGTAGTAGTTTGCTAGGGCTGCTATTAACAAAATACCACAAACTGGGTGACTTAAACAACAAAAAAAATTATTTTCTCACAGTTCTGGAGACTGAAGGTCAAAGATCAAGGTGCTTTAGTGTTCTCTTTTGGGAGGCCTCTCTGCGCGGCTTGGAGACAGCCGTCTCCTCGCACGGCCTGACCTCTCTGCACATGTGCGTGCATCCCTGTGCCTCTTCCTCTTCCTACAAGGACACCAGTCAAACTGCAGTAAGGCCCCACCCTTATAACCACATGTGACATTAATGACCTTTCTAAAGGCCCTGTCTCCAAACACAGTCATGTTGGGAGTTAGGGCTTTGACCTATGAATTTTGGAGCGGGACACGATTCAATCCATAACACTCAGACTAAAAGAACTGAGAGAATTTTTGTCACCAGTGTGAAAAGATGCTCTTCAGAGAGAAGGAACATGGTATTGGTCAGAATTTGGATCTACATAAATAAAGGAAAGGTGTCAGAGAAGGAATAAATAAAGAATAAAATACAGTATTTTATTTTTCTTAATCAGTCTAAAGGACGACTGTTCAAAGGAATAACAGCCACAACATACGGGTGATCATAGCGCATAGGTCCGTGCAAGAAACGGTAGCAGTGTTATGAAGAGACGGGAGTGGGGAGCTGGGGATTCTCTGTTACATTCACACTGCCCGTACAGTGGTGCAGTGCTATTTGAAGGTGGACCTCGATTAGTTGTAAATTTATGTGGCGCAGTCTAGGTCTAGGGAAACCACTAGAAAGTTAAAAAGAAATATAACTGATACACTGAGAGAGAAGAGAAAATGGAATAATAAAAAATGCTCAATTAAAAGAGAAGGCAGAAACAGGAAGATTAAGAAAAAAACAAAGAACAAGTGCAACAAATACAAAATTTTGACAAACATGGTAGATATAAATCCAACTGTATCAATAATCACTTTAAACGGGAGTGGTCTAAATATGCCAATTAAAAGAAGAGACTGAAGGGTAGAGGAAAAACAAGACCAGAGTATATGCTGTCTATAAGAAACCCAATTTGAATCTAAAAACACACATACATTAAGAGTAAAAGAGCAGGGAGTGGGGTACCGCGCTGGCACTAATCAAACGAAAGCTGGAGTAGTGATACTCCTTTCAGACAAAAAAGGGAACTGAACAAGGAAACTTCCCAGGAATAAAGAGGGTATTACATAATAAGGGGGGGTCAATTCTCCAAGAAGACACAATAATCTTTGACATATATGCACTTTACAACAAAGTGTCACAATACAGGAGGCAGAAACCGATAAAAATGCAGAGAGAACTAGATAACCCACTATTAACGGGAGGGATTTCAACACTCCCTCAATTAGTAACTGACAGATCCAGTAGGCAGAAAATCAGTAAGGATATAGCTGAACTCAACAGAACCATCCATCAATGGATCTACTTGACATTTTACTTGTAATTTTTTCCCAGCTTTATTTTTAATTGACAAAATTGTATATACTTAGAGTGTGCAATACGATTTGATACACGCACACACTGTGAAACGATGGCCACAATTACGGTAACTTCAACACATACCTCACAGTTACCTTTTCTGTGGGCAGAAGGAAGGCTGAAGATCTCTTCTCTTAGCAGAATCTCTTCCTTGCAAATCTGTTCTCTCCTTCTAGACTCTAGGCTTCTGCCGCCACCACATTCTGCCACATCTTCTAAGAGGTTCCAGGAAGCAGCCTGATGCCCCTCCTTGTATGTCGTGGAGCCAGACGTACCGGAGCAGCGCTGTATGTCTTGCACCTGCTGTTCGTTCAGTCCAGAACCCTGGACCAAACTGGGTCCCAATAAGCAATACACGTTCTACTCAGTGAAGGTAGATTACAGCAACCTGAAGAAGGTCCAGACTTCTAAATGAAATGTTTCACTATGAAGCTGCTTAAAATGAAGGTCTTCCAGAAGACACCTGCACAATTTTCCACTTATCCAGGAAAGAGTTCCCCTCTAAATGCACGAAATCATTAATAAATATCTGAAACTTGAAAAAAAGAGAAAAAGATAGGCTCTCTTAGCAAATGTCAAGTATACAATACAGTATTACTAACTGTGGTCAGCACACCAAACATCAGCTCCCCAGAACTTATTTTTGACCAACATCTGATTTCCCCCAGCCCCAGCCCCTAGCAACAACCAACTCTCTGTTTCTATGAGTTTGACTTAATTTTTTTAGATTCCACGTATGAATGAGATCATACAGTATTTAGCTTTCTCTGTCTGGCTTATTTCACTTAGCAAAATGCCCTCTGGTTTTATCCATGTTGTCACAAATGACAGCAGATATATATAGGTATGTATATATCTCACATTACATATATCTCCCACGTTTTATACATATTTCTTTATCTGTCCATCCATCTACAGACACTTAGGTTGTTTCCATGTTTTGGCTACTGTGAATAATTTGAATAATGTGAACTCCCAAAAACATGGGAGTGCAGATATCTCTTCAAGATACTGATTTCATTTCCTTCAGATATATACCCAGAAGTGGGATTTTTAGATCATTTGGGATTCAATTTTTAATGTTTTGAGGAACCTCCATACTGTTTTTCCATAGTGGCTGCACCAATTTACGTTCCCACCAACAGTGCACGAGGCTTCCCTTTCGCCCACCTCCTGGCCAACGCCTGTTATCTCCTGTCTTTTTGATAGCAGCCATCCCAACAGGTGTAAGGCTGTCAGAGAAAGGAACATTTCCCCTTTCCCCTCTTAGTTCTTTTGGTGGGTTGGCTGAATAATTAAAATGACACAGGACAGTGGGGCGCCTGGGTGGCGCAGTTGTTAAGCGTCTGCCTTCGGCTCAGGGTGTGATCCCAGTGTTCTGGGATCGAGCCCCACATCAGGGCTCCAATGCTGGGAGCCTGCTTCTTCCTCTCCCACTCCCCCTGCTTGTGTTCCCTCTCTCGCTGGCTGTCTCTGTCAAATAAATAAATAAATAAAATCTTTAAAAAAAATGACACAAGACAGAATAATAGGAGAAAAACAAATTTAACTATATACCTGCGGGAAATCCCCATAAACATAAGACATTCCAAAGACAGGCAAAGTGAAGTTATGTATGCCATCCTGAACTAAGGAGAAGCAGGGGACTGAGATTTCGAAGGGAAGGAAAGCCATTCACAGGAAGATGAAAAAGAATAAATGTTTGGTAAACAGGTATTTGCTGGGCCATAAAGCAACAAGATGCACAGAGGAATTTTAACACGCAGACTTTGCTAGGTTCCTCCTGTCTACCACACCGGCAGTCACATTATACTGTCATCGTCTAGGATGGTAGCTCGTTTCCAGGAACAGGCCCTCTACCTCAGTTCTTTCAGGCAGTGGTAAAGGTAAAAAGAAAGAGGTAAAAAGAAAAACTTCCTGAGTCTTCTGTTTCTTAAAAATAATCAGCCTAAATTAATCCTCATGCCAAAGAGACACATTCTGGGGTGGCAAATGTTGCTCCCCCAGAAGGTGAGATCTCATTCTGCTTTTGATTTGCATTTTCCTGATGAGGAGTGGTGCTATGTGCATGACTTCTCTGGAAAACTGTCCACCCAGGTCCTTTGCCCATTTTTTTTTTTAAAAACAGGCTTTTTATTTTTTTAAAGATTTTATTTATTTATTCAACAGAGATAGAGATAGCCAGTGAGAGAGGGAACACAGGCAGGGGGAGTGGGGGAGGATGAAGCAGGCTCCCAGCGGAGGAGCCTGACGTGGGTCTCAATCCCATAACGCCGGGATCACGCCCCGAGCCGAAGGCAGACGCCCAACCACTGTGCCACCCAGGCACCCCCTTTGCCCATTTTTTAACGTTACTTGTTATTTCCCTGTTGAATTTTAGGAGTTCCTTATACATTTTAGATGTTAACCTCTTAGCAGACATATGGCCTGCAAATATTTTCTCCTTTTCATCCTGCTAGTTTCCGTGGTTGTGAGCGGCTTTTGAGGGTGAGGTAGTCCCACTAGTTTATTGCCACTTTGTTGCATGTGCTTTGGTGTCACAGCCAAGAAACCAGCGTCAGAACCAACACCAAGAAGCTTTTTTTCCCCACGTTTTCTTCCGACAGCAGTGGCAGTCCATGCACGTGGGCCCAATCTAGGATGGTTTCCGATGTGGGGCCAAGGGCAGCCACCCCAAAACGTGCCACTTTGGCATACTGATAATTTTAAAGAAAAGTTACAGCTCATATAAGGATACTCAGACCGTCTTGTCCCCAAGAAAGCAGGAATCAGATCTCCCCTGAGAAAAATACCCTCCTTGTACTAAGAAGTGAAAAAAAAAAATCCTTACAACGAGAGATAGAAACTTTAAAGCCAGAAAACTGTAGAAAAAAACCTTGTGGTGTTTTTTTTTTTTTCTAATCTACTACCTCAGCCTAAATTCCACTTAGAATTCCCCACTAATTAAAGCTCCCAAACACCTGTTTTCTTTATCCTGTCAACTCCTCACAAGTTTACTGTGCCTGCTTCGGTCATTTCTTTAGGTCTCAATTTCATTACTGGGCCTCTGTGCCCACATAAGGACACTGGTTGTTTGTTTGGGTTTTTTTTTTTCCTATCAACCTGTCTCATGTAAGTTTAATTTAGTCCAGCTAGAAGGCCTTGAAGGGTAGGGAAAGAATTTTTCCTTCCCTACACCGACTTCCCAATGGCCATCTTCTTGTGGATCCGAGAGGCATATCTGCTTGCTCTGGGGTAAAGGATACTTCAGTCTCCCTGTGTGGTTGGCAATCGCTGTCTGCCTGTTTGTGATGTTCCCCCCTTGTCCACTCCGGCACGGAGCTCTGCCCATCATACGGAGCACCCCTTACCACACTCGGTAAGGGAAAGGTCTCTCTCAGCTTGGCGGGGCAGCGGCACCCTGTTCCTGTTGTCAGTAGTCAACCAGGAGGAGCTGACCGTGAACAGGCCCGCTGGTGGTCCAGGAAGCCTTTATATCTGGGACCTCACTGGGCTGGTGGAGCCAGTGTCTCCTTGGGAAATACGCCAGGGACCAGAGAGACACTCCTGAGATCTTTTCTTGGAGTTAGGAGACCTCATCTGGGCCGAGTTTTGTTCATTCCTGTATGTACCATTTATATCTTAGTACGGAAGACTCTTGAACCACCTCCACCAAGTGATTTGAGACATCTGCTTGCATCCATGATATGATTGGGATTTCTGGTCTTAAGATTGCCTCACAGCCATCGTTCATGTGCTCAGTATCCACGAAAGCCCAATAGCAGGCCACTAATTCTGTCCTGAGCTGACTAAAGACACTAAGACGTCAGGGCTCTCGGATTCATCTCCTGACTCACCAGGAGAGGCAGAGAGTCGCCACCAGGCACACCCCAGTAGGACCATCTATTAGGCCCCCCTGACCTGGTACTGGCCCAGAGTTCCTTAGTGGGGAGCACATCAATCTCCTTTGAGGACCCCGTTATTGAGCGACCGGGGCCAGAGCTGTCTTTGGAAAAAGCTCTTGCCCAGAAAGTCCACAAGAGGGCTCCTAATCGCCATTTTGATATTGTTTGGTCAGTCAAGTTTGCTATTTTTGCAGTAGCCACTTTTTCAGCGCCCAGAAATTTCTCAGTGAAGATCCAGATTGTGTGACTGACCAACTGACCTAACCTCATTCTGAAGCTTCACTGGGTGGAGGTTTAATTGGGTTCGATAACCAGCAGGAGCGGCATGAACAAAGCTAGGAATCTTCGCCTGGCAACCAATCTCATCCGACACTGCTCCCACTCCCTCACCGTAGACCCCAAAGACTCCCAGGCTGGGCGCGGGGCCTCCGCAGCTTCTGTAAGGGCGCTCCCACGAGTGTTTTGCCGGCTCATCATGTGTGGGCCAAATCTGCCAGAGCTCAAAGAGTACCCAGCTGAGGAAGACGAGGGTCCCTGGTAATCCTGCCCTCTCATCTCCCCCTTCTTCCTCCTCCTCAGGCACAGCGGCTACTGGAAGAGGGCCTACAGCGACGCTCCTCACTCGCAGCCACTTTCCCTCACGAAGTGGAGCGAGACGCCCTCTTCGTCACGGAGGCAAACTAGTCAAGTTACTAAGGTCTCCTCAGAGCACTGGACATAGCAATCGCAACGAGCTCTACATTTTTTTTATTAGAAGCATGAGTCTCAGGAACACAATGCCCAGCAGGCTGTCCTCTGGCACCAGGGATCGGCTTGGATCTGAGAACAGTCATTGGGTACAGCTCCGTTTCTATGGTCTCTGACAACTCCCGGTCCCGTCATCAGAGGACAGGAAACAGTAGTCCCTCACTGGCTTTCTGACAGTCCCTCACTGCTGGATTTCTAATCTGATCCACCCAATGATTTAGGCCAGGGTGTAGGGAGCTAAAGAGAAGGACCAACGGTCCACCTTGGAACCAAAAAGCTTATATAAATAATTTGCAGGGTGTCTGGGTGTCTGACCCTTAATTTCGGCTCAGGTCATGTCAGGGTTTGAGATCGAGCCCCGCGTCAGGCTCCGTGCTCAGCACAAAGTCTGTTGGAGATTCTCTCTCCCTGACCCTCTGCTCCTCCCGCTCATGCGCTCTCTCTCTCAAATAAATAAATAAATAAATAAATCCTAAAAAAGAAAGAAAGATAGAAAAGACAAGAAAGAAAGGAAAAGAAAAAACAATTTGCTGCCATCCTTCAAGAAGGCACCGTGGCTTCAGTGCTGCCACTTCCTGACACCCACTGGCGAAGCGCCCCGTGAGACCCTCTGCATCTTGCCGTTGACTTGCTAGCATGCTCTGCGGTACCCCACTGGTGAAGCGCCCCATGAGATTTTCAGGCTTCGGGCTCTTCAACATCAACTACCCTGCTTACTGCACCTCTTTTTCAAGAGCTGAGCTGAGCTAGAGAGAGCGGGGTTGCCAGGTTTCAGAGTCGTCAATTAAAACAAGAAGTCAAAATAAAACTAAGAGTCAAGCCTTTAAGCACTTCCTTGGATAGTATAACCAGGGGGTGAACCAGAGAAGGCGCAGACGACCCCACTGTTCCATTTCCCCGCACGGAATGGCTCCAGCAAGGGTCAAACAGATTAGCGCAACTCGAGGAACGGACTCATGTGGAGGGAGGCCATAACAGGCTCCTGCCATGTTATGCACCCAGAGGCAGGAGGAGGGGAGGAAGAAGGGCTAGGAGTGGAAGAGCACTGAGTACTGAGCGGAGAACATGTGTCTTTAAGTGCTCCGCTGCCCCAGATGAGGAGGCCTTAGCAGAGGCGCCGACGAAGGCCTCTGCCACAGGCACCCGGGCTAGGAAGGCAGCTACATCCAAGAGCGTGGTGGATGAGGGGTCCTGAGTCCCTGACTACAACTCCCTTCATCAGAGAATGCAGGGCACGGGCTGTGCACCGGGTGGAGAAACCAGCCTCTTTCCATGACGCTTGCCCAACAAATCCTTTTTATCTGCCTGAAAGGGCACACCAAGGTTTTTGGCCAGGAGCCAGACTACTTACTCTCTCCAGGGGTCCCAGCACTTCCTAGGAGAGGCCTTGCTGTCCTTGCCCCAAAAGCATGACACAAAGGAACCCAGAGCTCTGCCCCTTGGGGGCCCTTGCTGTGGGGCCGGGTGTTTCAGGCTCCCATTCCAGAGGTACCAGGTGCCCCCTCCACCACACACGTGCACAGGGAATACAGGGGGAGGCAGGGCTACGATCTGGCACCTGCTGTGGCGCTGCAAGGTTCATAGCAGCTGGTCTGATGGGCTTTATGGGGTTTGGACAAGTGAGCAGAACTGAGGCTGGTTGCCATCACCGACAGTATTCTCAGCCCCAGAGAGTTGCTGAGCCTGCGTGCTCAGCAACGAGTGTCCCCATGAATCCCGCTCGGGCCTTGGTGGCTGGGCATGGACTCTAACAGTGACAGCTCAAGCCACACCTGTGCCTGGAGTATTGAGAAAATTTTCCGAGCTTCGGGGAAGATGTGGGCTCTTTCCAATGGCCCCTACTTTTTTATTCTGTCTGCTGCCGTCAGTCTCCTAATGAGCGTCATTGGGGTTAGCTAATGTTCATTGAACACCTACAGCAAGCCTGGCCTTGTTCTGGGTGCTCTACATGAATTCCTTCATTTCATCTTCTTTTCAGCCTTGTCAACCCCTATTATGATCCCATTGCTCAGACGAGGCTCAGACAGCTGAAACAACCCGCCTGAAGTCACAAAGCCAGTATGTGGCAGATCTATGGTCTGCAACCCTGTGAGCCCACAGTTGGCCTCCTTCCCGTGAAGCCACCACGCCTTCCACACTCCTTCTCCCCACTCCCACGCGCTTACCTCTGTCTGCCAGCTCGGTGGTGTGTGGCAGGCCTGGAGGTGCGTGGTGTCTTCCAGGCAGCGAGCTCAGCAGTTCTTCCTGAAGAGAGAGAACACTTAGCAAAGTACTTTCCTTTGTTTGTTGGATGGAGACCAGTTGTTTCAACACAAGAAATCAACCACTCCATATACAAAGCACACTGGTTAAGGGCAGGGGCTCCCAGCCTTGGAGATTTCATGGACTAAAATAACAACACTGGGTTCTGACACAGATCCTGATCTTTTCATTTCACCAATTAAGACCATTTAAAAGAATATCATTTATACTCCTACTACTACAATATTAATGACAGGAGTAATATGTAAACCTCAAGGAGAAAGGCTATATAATGTACCAGGTCTTCTTAATCTTTCAATGAACTATTTGATTCCATCCTCATACAAATCCTATTCGATAGGCATCATTGTTATCCCCATTTAATAGGCAAGGAAATTTGAAAAAAAAATGCGATGTAAATTGCTCCTGATTCTGTGCTGCTAACCATTGTAGTATACTCTCTGTAATCTGTGTTTCATGAGAGATATCCTTATTTTTCTGAAGTTTTTTTTAATAGACTTTTTTTTAAGTGGGCTCCTCGCCGAATGTGGGGCTTGAACTCATCACCCTGAGGTCAAGAGTTGCTCTATCAGTGGAGCCAGCCAGCAGCCCCCTAAAGAAGATATTTAAAGGAAACCAGCAAGCATACAACAGAGGCCCTGATCTCACAATCTGGGAACAGCCAAGCAAAAAGCACAGAAGCTCTGGGTCTGAGTTTTGGGCAAATTAATGCTCTTTGTCTCTGTTTTCTGAAATCTAATATGAAAATATTACTATCTGTCATGAGAAGGAAATGGCCTAACAGATACCGAGCCCTTATTCCAGTGACTGGCAAATGACGACCCCCCAGTACCTACCAGGGGTGAGACTTATCATTCCTCTTTGTCCCGGCGCAGCCCTGCAAGCTCATCGCCTGCTGGAAAGAAATGGAGTATGAATTCTACAGACTGCTCCTCTGACTGCGGTCAGATAGCTACTGGCACTGACTATACTCTCCCTCCCTCCACTGTCTCCTATTTCCCCCTCCTTGACAGAGCTGAAGCAGGCGGAAATGTCTCAGCTCTACTTCCCACTGGTTGAAGAGGGTTGCCATAGCAGCACTCACACAGATTCCTTCTGGGAGCTCGGGAACACAAGCCGGCAGACGTCTGGGGCTTCTCCAGCAGCTGCTGCTCCCGGCAAGTATCAGGGATTGTGAGGTGCAGGGCGTCACGCACAAGGGCCCTGCAGTGCTTCTCCGCTTTACCACCCAGACCCCAAACCGTACTAGACCGCCAACACTTCCCACCCCTTCTGCCCATCTAGCCTGTTATCAGGAAGGTAAAGGGCGAAAGCAACTGGAAAGGCCAGGGAAAGGGAAAGTTAAGAGTGATTTGTTTGCACGGTTCTGTGAGGATAAAATCCCAGAATCTTCCTTCTCATGATAAAGCGCTGGTTTCCATGGGGAAGTTCTAAAGAGGATCTACACGTAGATAAAAATCCTGCCTCATTTGCTTGGTATTAGAAGTCTCGGATTTGGCTTCAAGTCAGTTCATCAAGAGCCATGTCACCAAAAGCCAAGTCACAGAAGGACTAAGTGAACAAGTGGGCCATTCTTTAAAGGATCCAGTTACCATATGACTTAATTCACCAAAGCTTACCAAATTTACCAATTTACCAAAAACTTTGTTTTCTTTCAGCTTCATTAAGGTATACTTAATCATAAAAATGCACATATTTAACATATCCATTTCGATGAGTTTGGACATATGCATATACCTGTGATAACATCACTGCAATGTTTTTTTGAAGATTTAATATTTATTTAATTGAGAGAGACAGAGAGAGCATGAGTGGGGGGGTGGCAGAGGGAGAGGAAGAAGCAGGCTCCCCACTGAGCTCAATCCCAGGACCCTGAGATCATGACCTGAACAGAAGTCAGATGCTTAACCGACTGAGTCACCCAAGTGCCCCCTTTTTGACCTTTTCTGAACATCTCCTGATCCCCAAGTGTTTTACAGATGCTGGTAGAAGGACAAAAATGGATGGGCAGGGGTGGATGGAGTGATACAGACTCTACCAAATGGAAGCAGCTGATTTCCAGAAAGCTGTCTTCTATGTTCTGGATGTCAGAAAGAAAGGGACCAAAACCAGGCCTCCTAGACTTTACTGGCCTCAGAGAAAGAAGGTTAAGGTCCGAGCAAAGCTAGGTCAGTGTGAAGAGAAGCTTCTGCACAACATTCACTTAGCTACTGAGGGTTACAAAGAGAATTGGACCCTGTTGCTAAAGAGATATTCGGGGACAGAATATGTATTAAGATTAAGGTATTATTTGCAAAACAAATCACTATAGATATGCTCTTGGATGGGAAGACAGCATATATGTATATAAGACCATCTGCTCCAAATTTTCTGATTTTAGCACAATTTCAATTAAAATAGAAAAATAAGCAAGAAAACAAAAGAATAATCTAATAAGTGTACGTAAGAGATTCAACTGATCACATATTTATTAGAACAAACCACAAAACACTAATTGTTAAGACTAATACTGGCTCAAAAGGGCAATACTTATCAGTGGAAGAGAGGGGATATACTGGAGTAGCTACTGGCATACATGACATTAACAAATGTCAAAATGTATCATAAGATAATGCGGGAAAAATGGAGTTTTTTGCTTTTGATTTTAAAATTATTTATTTTTAATTTTTTAAATTCCAGTATAATTAACAATGTTATATTAGTTTCAGGTGTACAATATAGTGATTCAACAATCTATACATGACTCAGTGCTCATCATGGTATGTGTACTCTTAATCCCCATCACCTGTTTCACCCATCCCCCACCACTCACCTCCCCTCCGGTGACCATCTGTTTGTTCTCTATAGTTAAGAGTCTGTTTTTTGGTTTGTCTCTTCTTTTTCCCTTTGTTCATTTTGTTTCTTAAATTCCACATACGAGTGAAATCCTATAGTATTTGTCTTTCTCTGAATGACTTATTTCACTTAGCATAATACCCTCTGGTTCCATCCATGTTATCACAGATGGCAAGATTTCATTATATTTTATGGCTGAATAATACTCCACTGTATATGTGTGTGTGTGTATGTATGTATATACACACATATATCACATCTTCTTTATTCATTACCAGTGGACACTGGGGCTGCTTCCATAATTTGGCTATTGTAAATAATGCTGCAATAAACACGGGGGTGCATGTATCCTTTCAAATAAGTGGTTTTGTATTCTTTGGGTGACTATCTTGGTAGTGCAATTACTGGATCATATATATGGTAGTTCTATTTTGAACTTTTTGAGGAATCTCCATACTGTTTTCCATAGTGGCTGCACCAGTTTGCATTCAATGGGGAAAATGTTTTTTGTTTCTTTTGCTTCAAAAAAGAAAGAACTGGACTTCTAATACACGTATACGAAATTACAGGAAATACTTCATGAACTAGTTTTACATTTTGTTAGTTAAACCATACCAATAAACTGGAAGATTCCCCAAAATAGGCGTACCTTGGAAATGTTAAATTCAAATGAGCAGAGATGTTGGCCATATTCGAGCTTTGATCTTGTATTGCTTTTTAATGTGGTGAGACTTCTGAAATGCAATCATACTATGTGTCCACAGACTGACTACCACTCAGGAAAGGAAGATGGCTTTCTCTTTTTAAAAAAGCAACCAATTTTGGGGGCGCCTGGGTGGTTCAGTCAGTTAAGCGTCCAATTCTTGATTTTGACTCAGGTCCTGATCTCAGGGTCATGGGATCTAGTCCGGCGTTGGACTCCATGCTCAGTGGGGAGTCTGCTGGAGATTCTCTCTCTCCCTCTCCCACTGCCCCTCCCCACAATGCACAGTTGCATGCTCTTTCTCTAAAATAAATAAATTTTAAAAAACAAAAGACATGTGAAAATACCCATATAGCCATTTTCTTCTCAAAGAGAGAGTCTAGTGAACTGAATGGAATATGTGATGAATAAATTCCATTGTACCACTTGTCAGCTCTGTGATCTGGGAAAATTATTACCCTCTCCCTGTCTTTATTTTCTCATCTGCAAAATAGCAATAATCCTCATTCATGCATATTGCTCAGCACAGGACTTGGCACACAGTAAGCCTGCCAAAAGTTTCAGCTGTTACTATAATCGTTGCTCATTTTTTTACTACATGTAAAGTACCACCCTAGCTCCAGGTGAGGAAACAAAAAAAGTAGGTCACCCGTCTGAAAATTCAAGTGTTCACTGTGCTGGTAGGGAACATAAGAACAACACCCACAAAATAGTTTTCAGTGGGAGGCCATGTTACAGCTGCTGTCTCTTAAGGAGTGATCCACACTTCAGGCCTATAGGGATCAGGGAGGGGAGACAACAACTGGGCAGGTAAGTTTGAGAAAGGGAAGGAAGAGGAAGGAGGTGAGTGAAAGGAGGCAGAAAATGTGAGAGGAACATAGGCAAGACCCAAATGATTGAGCTAGACAAGGAAGGGTTTGGAATGGGAACAGCACAAGATGGAGGGTCACAAATGAGTATGGCATGTTCTGAGGAATCCTTTGAGGATGCAGTGTCTGAGGACATCATTCCAAGAGATCGGACTTCATTGTCATGACTGTAACTGGAAAACATGAAAGCTATTAGACTGAATGTGTGCTCACCTCCTGCGATTTCCTCTAAACAGTATACAAAACACAATCCAAACAATAGCTTAAAATACAAAAAGACTTAGGAAAGTAAAAATTATTTTCTTGGATATTTGCCTTTTCCTGCAGTAAGTGTATGATCCTGATGAACCGAAGTTCTCTTCTAGTATGATCCTATTTTTTTTAAGAGAGAGATGGGGGGGGATGCAGAGGGAAGGGGAGAAAATCCCAAGAAGGCTCCACCTGCAGCGCAGAGCCAGTCACGGGGCTCAATCCCATGACCCTGAAATCATGACCTGAGCTGAAATCAAGAGTCAGACGCTTAACTGACCGAGCCACCCCGGCACCCATGTGATTCTATTTAATTGAGATATCGATGTACGATATTACAAGGCTACCAGTTATGAGAGAGAATACGCCAATTTGTGCGTGGTGCCTGAAGTATCAGGAGGGTGTTACCAGAGTTATTCAAACATCACTTTTATTCTGCCTATGGATTCAATCTTTCCCAATCTTTCCCATGGCAGGGTGAGGAAGAGCACGGTGAGGTGAATGGACCATGATTTATGGCCTTGGCTGTGGTTGCTACTCTTGGACAGCAACTCAATGACTATGAAGATGACCTCCTCATCCCTTCACATCCCACGTGTTGGCCAGGATTCACGGCTGGTAGCTAATCTCCTTGCTTCCAGGTCAGAATGAATAAACACTGAGCACTCACCTGAGTGGAGAGTTAAGCAATGTTTTGAGACTATAGATTCACCTAACAATTTGGCCATGGTGAGATTCCAAAGTCTAAGTTTTTATATTAAATAATACCAGAAGAACCAATTTAGCACCTTGTAATATTTCTTTTTTTTTTAAAGATTTTATTTTTTTATTATTTATTTGACAGAGATAGAAACAGCGAGAGAGGGAACACAAGCAGGGGGAGTGGGAGAGGAAGAAGCAGGCTCATAGCAGAGGAGCCTGATGTGGGGCTCGATCCCATAACGCCGGGATCATGCCCTGAGCCGAAGGCAGACGCTTAACCGCTGTGCCACCCAGGCGCCCCAGCACCTTGTAATATTTCTGACTCCTTATTGGAGTTGAGATTTTGATGTGGGTCCATGGAATTCATGAGACATCCCTGGAAATTCTTTCTGATTAAGGTTTAGAAATAGAAGCATCGTTGGTGTTTCTTGGGGTGTTAGGGTTGGGGACCTAGGCCAGGGAAAATCACATTGTAAAACTTCCTCTCGGTCCTGATTTCCCCTCATTCTACATGAATATTTTAATCCCCATGACACCTCTTAGGATGTCAGTGGAGTTTAAGGAAGGTAACCCTACCGTTTGCCCTTGTGATGGGTTAGGGGCTAATTTACATATCAATCTTAATTTACATACAAATTGATGGATTTACAACTGAATCTGTTTCCCCCTTTAGGTGTTTTTTTGTAAAGCCCAGCTGGTTAGAGCTACCTCTTGTGCCCTATTGGCTTCCTTGGGGGCGGGGGAGTACCCACCTGTCAGCCCTTACTTAACACCTATGCCCCCACACCCCAACAGGTCTGGGCTCAGCCATTGCCGTGGATTTCTTTCTCCTCTAGGTCTCCATAACCTTCTTTTCTACTTCTGATTTCAAAACATCCATTTTTTTCTTTTTTTCTTTTTGGTCTCCCTAATTCAAGGGGTACCAGACTCCTGCCTATTATTCTCTGCCTTATCGCCATTATTTTTCCTCAACCAAGATTCTTGGCCTTGAAACAGAAAATTACGATCCAACTCTGCAGTTCTCCTAAGAGCCCTAGTTTTGTCGGGGGGGGGGGCTGTGCTTTAGAGGGGGACAAGGGTACCAATTACGCCGTCTCTGCCTGAATCTAAAATCTCTTGTGTCTCTTTACGTAACAAGACAGAACATGCTTTCAGAAGGAGTCCTTTGTTTTCCCGGGTTCTAAAATATTGGTAGAACAGTTTCCAAGCTATTGGCCTACTTTTCTAAGAAAGTTAATCCAACCTCAGTGCATAGCTGGTTTCCACTCACGTGTCGTTGTACCAGTCGGCAGACACATACTTGTAGGAAGACCAGGAGCAACGAGAGTTGTAGGGGAATCGCAGGAGAGTACAAATTGCAAGGCTCTCTCAAGGCCTGCAAAAACCAACTCCGAAGTGGGCACTGCATGCCTTCAGGGGAGGGCGTTTACAGTTCTGAGAGGCAAAACCGTCCAGTGCCACCGCTTGGGGAGGGGCCTTGAGTCTTCGGCCCTTTAAGTCAAAGAGTTCTGGGTAGGACCGTGTGGAAAGTGCTCGGGATAGGAATCTGGCGGTGAACTTAGGTATGCTGCCCAAAATCGAATGACCTCACACACAGAAAGGAGGACAAGGCCGCCCAGAAGATGGCCTTCTCTAGATTGAGCTCTCAGGGCTCTCTTGAGTAGGCCCCTCCGGGGCTCTGGGCCTGCATTTCTTATCTGGCGGCGGAAGGGAGTGGACGGGATGACTGTGAAGGCCCCCTGCAGCGCCGTATCCAGGAGACTGGGTCACCATAACAACTCATCTCAGGGGCGTTCCAATGTACCACTGGCCAAACATCCACAATGGGTTGTGTTATAGGTCATTATTAGGTCCATATCCCCATAAGACAGACCTATTACAGTTGCAAAAGCTGTGTGGGGATGGAAAGCATCTGTTAAATTATGCTGTAGAGTTTGGAAATATAAGAAAATTTCTTTTTTTTTTTAATCTTTTTTCCCTTACGGCTCATTTCCCCTCCAGGATTCAACTGAGGACTATGTAAATCCAAAGGAGAAAAGGCAACTTAAGATTCCCTCTCACGCTTCCAGCGCGAGGTACACACACACCTCCCACACCAGGATAGGAGCTGCTCTCACGAGACATTGCTTACATTGCTTAAGGTAAAATGGCCCAGTGCTGAGGCTTAGAGCAGAGTCTTGAGTCTGCAGCCCTTTGAAGGAAAGAGCTCTGGGTAGGATGCAGGGGGCAGACACGAGCTGCTGCATCCGGGGCAGTGTGCACTGTCTATATCTGGGACTAGAGCCCATGGGAGGACATGGCCACTCAGAGGCTGGCCTCCAGAACGCCCCCTGCATGCCCTCTTTTGCAGGCCATTTCTCTGCTATAGTCCTGCGTTCCCTCATCTGTAAAGTGAAAGGAATAGGCTTGATGTCCCCAAAAGTCCTCTCCAGTGCTGGGGCAACACTTCCTCCAGGAAGGACTCCCTAGTCAACACAGATAGAATGGGGAACAAAGTGTGGGTTTATCCCCTTAGACGGCCATCTCCCAGCAGACATATTTACCTCAAGGGTAGGAAACATGCCTGGTTCATCTTTGTGACCTGAAAGCCCAGCCAAAGGATGGGCACAGAGCAGGTGTCTCTAGTAATCTGTGGAATATGTGAATGAGAAACGGTCCAGGTAGGTAATCTTGACAAACCCTCCAGCAAACTTCTGCTGTTCTTTGCCAACCTCTCCACCAAATCAAGCAGCGGCTAAGAACGTGGAACCCGCCGTCACAGGAACTTGGGCTCAGATCGTGGCCCTGCTGCCGTGTCACCGTGTACCAGGTGATGTGGGTGTCCTATCGCGCCTCCTCAGCCATACGCACTTAGCCCAACATCCACCTGCCCCCCGTTGCCTCTGTGGACTGAAGCCCCTCTGTCTGTGCAGGGAAGGCTGGAAATGCTGGGGATAAACACTCCCAGGAACAGCCCCCAACCAATGACCGCGGGGAGCTGGTGTGTAAACGTGCCATCTGACGCACGTGGACAGCATTCAAAGTGCTCAAAAAACCCACAAAAACTGTCAACCGAGAATCCTACATCCAGCAAAGCTATCGTTTAGAAAGTTTAGGCAAAGATCCTCCCTGTTAAACAAAAACAGAGAGAATCTGTTGCTTTCAGACTGAGTGTCCTTGGGGCCAAACAGCCTCTTCGGGTCTCAGCGGAATGAGAAGAAATGCCTGAAGGCCTGGCTCTGATGTCCCCAAGATGGTGGGAGCACGAGGGTGAGGCAAGAGATTGTGCAATTCCGGCCGTTATCACCTCTCTCTGCAACTCAGTTTACTATTTGTAAAATGAGAGTGTTTGTCCTCTGTAAAGATTTTAAACCCAAAGTGCTCAGAGGCCTTATGGGAAGAAGAGGAGTCCTTGAGCCTTTCCTAAGACCACTGGAAGATATTAACCGAGTACTTACTAGGTGCCAGGCACTGTTTAAGTACTGAGCGCTGTCCTCTGGGTGGGAGACAGAGATGAAACGAGAGAGCCAAACCAAACACTGTGGGGGTGGGAACTTTTAGGTCAGGGGCTCAGAGGCTTTTGAGGAGGTGGCATCAAGCGGAGTCATGAATGCTGTGGAGGAGGCAGCCATACAAAGACCTGTAGGAAGAGCATTCCCGGCAGGGAGAACAGCCAGTGCAAAGGACCCACGGCGGCAATGAGGCTGGTGTGTTTGGAAGGCCCATGTGACCAGAACCCAGACACTGAGCGGGGAGAGGAGGAAAAGAGGCTGGAAGTACGAGCAGAACTGATCTACAGAGACTTGTTTGATTCTTGACCCCCAATCCCAGAAATCTAAGTGGTAATCAGTTCATTTACTTCCCTGTACTGGGGACTAGGGAATCCAGGAGGGTAGGACCTGGCTGGTCTCAGTGTTGCTACACCCCCAGTGTCTACCACAGTACCTGGCACACAACAGATATGTAAACAATGCCTGATGAATAAATAAATGGACGAATGAGTGAATGAATGTATCTGGCTGTGTCTTTAACTCACTGTTTGACTTTGGCCAAGTATATTTCCCCAACTGGACTTCACTACCTCTATGATGCCTTGCAATGCCTGTTGAGTAGTAATTTTCTGAAATCAGAACCCTCCCTTTAATGGGATGGCTGGTCTGGAAAAGGCCCTCTTTGAAACTGGCTCATTCCTCTTCCCCATGGACTACCAGGAAAGCATCCAGATCAGTTCCTCCGGGCATAATGGAAACACATGCATACTTAAGAGTAGGGCACATAGTCAGCAGCTACCCGGTATCCCAGAAGCTTTGGCCACTAAGCAGGGGCTGCCAGGAAGTGCTCCATATACTCACCTCTTCCCATTTACCCCCTTTTCTTTTCCTTCTACTTTCACTCTTGTGAAAACCTACTTGCTCAGATGAGCATTATGCTCCAACCACAGCCCCGACTCTAGCATCTCAAGGTATAGAATACCAGCGTGCTGGGCAGGTAGCAGCCCCTGGAGGGGGAGCACACGAGTCCCAACCTAGGCTCCTGACTCCTGCAGTGATTGGCCACCCTTAGACCCTGTCCTGCCCCATCAGATTCATCGGGCCCCAAAGGTCCCCAGCAGTCACCTCCCAGCCCAACCCACTGGCTTCCATTTTCCCCTTACTCAGAGAATGACCACCTCTGCCTATAAGGTAGGGTGCTGGCTTAGAGGGGGAGAGCCCTGAGTGGGGGCAGAGGTGGAGGAGGAAGAACAGTGACAAGGAAGAGTCACCACGTGTTCAGTCTGCAGCCTGGCTCCACGGCCTCTACGGATGGAGAAGTAGAAGGATGCCCAGGTCCTTGGCTGCTGGGATATAAGACTAGGACCAACCAGGGGGCACTGTGTGGTATGGAAAAGAATCCAGACTCAGGAAGCAACCAGTCACAGAAGACTCAGAAGTTTAGTTTCCTCCCCAGCAGCCATCCTTATGGAGGGCCAACTCAGCACCAGGCTGCAAGCACCCAGTAAGAGCTTTATAAGGCAGATCTGTTTCCAGCCAGAGGGCTCTCAGCAAACTGGTCCCGGAAAGGCAAGCCATGTGAGTACGAGGCACATGGACTCCGGGCACAAAACTAACTTCACGACTTCATGCTGTGCAGCTGGAAGCACCTTACTGAAACTTTTTTTTTAATTGAAATCTAGTTGACAAATAATATTCTATTAGCTTCAGTATAACATAGTGATTTGACATTTCTAAACATTACAAAATGTTCACCACAATAAGTGAATTTACCATTTGTCACCATACAAAGTTACTGATATGATTAACTATATTCCCAATGCTGTTTTCATCCCCATGATATTTATTATTTTTTTAAAGACTTTTATTTATTTGTCAGAGAGAGGGAGAGAGCGAGCACACACAAGCAGGGGGGACAGCAAGCAGAGGGAGAAGCAGGCTCCCAGCTGAGCAAGGAGCCTGATGCAGGACTTGATCCCAGGACCCTGAGAGATCATGACCTGAGGCGAAGGCAGATGCTTAACCGACTAAACCACCCAGGTATCCCGACATTTATTTTATAATGGGAATTTTGTCCTTCTTAATCCCCTCTACTCATTCCACCCCCCCACCCCCAACCTCCTCTCTGGCAAACACCAGTTTGTTCTCAGTATTTATGAGTCTGTTTCTGTTTTTTAAAAAAATCTGCTTGATATCATTTCTATCTTCTTAAATTTAATGAAACTTGTTTTGTGGCCTAAAATGTAATCTCTCCTGGGAAATGTTCCAGGTGTACTTGAAATGAATGTGTATTCCGCTGCTTTTGGATGGAATGTTCTGAATGTATCTATTAACTCTGCCAGGCCTAATGTGTCATTTGAAGTGACTTTCCTTACTTCTGTCTGGATGATCTATCCATTGATGTAAGTGAGGCATTAAAGTCCCCTATTATTCCTGTCAATTCTCCCTTTACGTCTGTTAATATTTCCTTTATATATTTAGGTACTCCTATGTCGGGTGCATAGATGTTTACGGTTGTTACATCCTCCTGTTGAACTGATCCCTTTATCGTTATGTAATACCCTTGTCTCTTAATACACTCCTTCCTTTAAGCCTATTTTGTCTGATATAAGTATTGCTACCCCAGCTATTTTGTTTGTTTCCGTTTTCATGAAATATCTTTTTGCATCCCTTCGCTTTCATTCTGTAGGTGTCTTTAGGTCTGAAGTGAGTCACTTGTAGGCAGCATACAGATGGAGCTTGTTTTTTCTACCCATTCAGTCACCCTATGTCTTTTGATTAGAACATGTAGTCTATTTAAATTTAAATAATTATTGATAACTATGTACTTACTTTGATTTTGTTCATTGTTTTCTGGTTATTTTGTAGTTCTTCGATGTTCCTTTCTTGCTTTCTTGTCTTGTGGTGTGAAGACTTTCTTTAATGCTATACCTGGATTCCTTTCTCTTTATTTTTTGTGCATCTGTTATAGGTTTTTGGTTTCTGGTTACCATGAGGTTGGTATGTAACATCCTATGTGTACAGCTATATTAAGTTGATTGTTGCCTAAGTTTAAACACATTCTAAAAGCACTACATTTTTATCCCCTCCACATTTTATGTAAATGATGTCATAGTTTATATCATCTTATTTTTTGTATCCCTTTACTAATTTTTTTTCCCTAAATTTATTGGTAGTCAATAAGGAGATCATGGGAATAACTTCCAAAGCCATGACTCCTATTTCTTGACTTATTTTTGTAGATATAATTGATTTCATTACTTTTGTTTTAACTTTCATACTAGCTTTACAAATGATTGATCTACTACCTTTACAACCTTACTATATGTTTGTTTTTACCACTGCAATCTTTTCCTTTCATAATTTTCTTACTTCTAGTTATGGCCTTTTCTTTTCTACTTAAACAAGTTCTTTAACATTTCTTGTAAGGCTGGTTTAGTGGTGATAAATTCTTTTAACTTTTGTTTGTCTGGGATTGTCCTTCAATTCTGAATGATAACTTTGCTGGGTAGAGTATTCCTGGTTGTAGGTTTTTTCTTTCAGCACTTTGAATATATCATACCCCTCACTCCCTTCTGGCCTGCAAAGTTTCTGCTAAAAAATCAGCTAAGAGTCTTATGGGTGTTCTCTTGTATGTAACTAATGGTTTTCCTTTGGATGCTTTTAAGATTCTCTCTTTATCTTTAATTTTTGACATTTTAATTATGTGTCTTGGTGTGGACTTAGTTTATTTTAAAGAATTAAAATCATACGAAGTAGGTCTCAGATCACAATGGCATGGAAATGGAAACGAAAAACAGAAAGAAATTTGGTCAATGTAAAAATATGTGAAAATTAAAGAATGGTATAAATAACCAATGGGTCAAAGAAAAAAATCACAATGGAAATTAGAAAACACTTTGAGACGAATGAAAATGACAACATACGAAAACATTAAATGTAGTACTTATAGGGTAACTTGTAAATGCCTACATTAAAAAAGAAAGATATCAAATCAACAATCTCCTTAAGGAACAATAATAACAAGAGCAAACTCAACCCAAACAAAGTAGAAAAGGAAATAAGGGTTAGAGCAGAAATTAATGAAATAGAAAAATTAAAAATAGAGAAAACCAATGAAACCCAAAGTTGGTTCTTTGAAGATATCAACAAAATTGACATTTAGCTAGACTGACCAAAAAAGAAAAGAGAACAGAAGTTACTAAAATCAGAAGTAAACAGTGGGAGATTACTAATAACCTTATAAAAAAAGAGAATTATAAGGAAAGAGTATGAACAACTGTATGCCAACAAATTAGATAACAGAGATGAAGTGAACAAATTCCTAGAATGACACTAGTGAAACTGACTCAAGAAGAAATAGAGTATCTGAAAGACCCATAAGAAATAAAGAGAGTGCGGGACAACTGAGTGGCTCAGTGGGTTAAGCATCTGCCTTAGGCTCAGGTCATGATCTCTCAGAGTCCTGGGATGAAGTCCTGCATTGGGCTCCCTATTCAGCGGGGAGTCTGCTTCTCCCTTTGCCTGCCACTCTCCCTGCTTATGTGCTCTCTGTCTCTCTCTCTCCCTGACAAATAAATAAAACCTTAAAAAAAAAAAAAGAAAGAGCGTGATGGGGAGCCTGGCTGGCTCAGGTGGTTAAGCATCCAACTCTTAATTTCATCTCAGGTTACGATCTCATAACCTTGAGATCAAGCCCCACATCAGGCTCTGCACTCAGCATGGAGTCTGCTTGGGATTCTCTCTCTCCCTCTCCCTCTGCTCTCTTTCTAAGAAAAAATAATAACATTTTAAAAATAAAAATAAACAAACTGTTGGGGCGCCTGGGTGGCGCAGTGGTTAAGCATCTGCCTTCAGCTCGGGACGTGATCCCGGCGTTCTGGGTTCAAGCCCCATATCGGGCTCCTCCACTAAGAGCCTGCTTCTTCCTCTCCCACTCCCCCTGCTTGTGTTCCCTCTCCCGCTGGCTGTCTCTCTCTGTCAAATAAATAAATAAAATGTTAAAAAAATAATAAAAATAAACAAACTGTTTACAAATGTAAATTTATCTCCACACTGCTTTCACTGCAGCTCATATTTTTGGTATGTTGTGTTTACTTTTTCATTTGTATCAAGATATTTTCTAATTTCCTTTGTATTTTTTTAATTTGACCCATTGTTTGTTTAAGTATGTGTTTTTTATTTTCCACATGTAGGAGCCAAGGGCAGGCCACCCCAAGATGTGCCTCTTTGGCAGGAAGACTATTTTGACCTGAAAATAATCAATGCCCAAAGAACTCAGGAAGAAAATTTGACCTTCCCCTTAACTGTCTCAAAGAATACAGATAGAGGACTTCTTCCAGAAAGAGAGTAATCATTACAGAGAACTACATTATAATATGACATGGTAGACAGGGAGGAACCTAGCATGACCTGTTTGATTAAAGTCCTCTCTGTGGGGGCGCCTGGGTGGCACAGCGGTTAAGCGTCTGCCTTCGGCTCAGGGCGTGATCCTGGCGTTATGGGATCGAGCCCCACATCAGGCTCTTCCTCTATGAGCCTGCTTCTTCCTCTCCCACTCCCCCCGCTTGTGTTCCCTCTCTTGCTGGCTGTCTCTATCTCTGTCGAATAAATAAATAAAACCTTTAAAAAAAAAAAAGTCCTCTCTGTGACCCATTATTTCTAGATGGCCTAGCAAACACTTATTTACCAAACATTTACTCTTTTTCATCTTCCTGTGAATTGCTTTCCTTCACTTTCAAGTCCCAGACCCCATTCCCTTCCCCTTAGTTCTGGACGACATAGTCACCTCATTTTGCCCAACTATCTAGAATCTCATGTCTGTGTGGATTCCCTGTACATTTGTAATTAAATTTAATTTTGTCCCATTAATATGTCTCATGTCAATTTAATTGTTAGACCAGCTAGAAGACCCTTGAAGAGTAAATTTTTTCTTCCCCAACAGTTGCCATACTTGGCAGGATAAACTTCCACTGGATATTTTCTCCAAAAATTCTGCAGATCCCTGAGCATCTGACATACAGCCAGGAGAAGGTAAAATGTCTTAACATGTCAGCCTCATGGAATCTGTCTGTGGAGTCCAGTGAAACAAGAGTGATAAAAGTGATAAAAGTCTTATATATATAGATAGATAGATAGATAGATAGATAGATAGATAGATAGATAGAATATTTGTAGAACTAGTTCCTTGGGCTTAGGGACTCAGTAAATTTGGTAGAGTAGTGATCCATTTCTTTTCAGAAACGGTCTTTGTTTTACTTTGTCTTTGCTGTGTCATTTGTCATAAGGAGGAAAAAGGATAGGGTAAAAATGCAGGCATAGACCCTAATAAGCCTGCTGTTCAAGGCAGGCTCACAGACTGGTAAGTGCACATTTCTCATCAGACCAGTGTCACTTTAGACAAGCTTTGCTGTGGGCTAACGTGCACATGACGTAAAGGCTGTTGCTAATGGACACCCTGAAAGCCAAAGCCACAAAATTAGTGGGCATGGGTAAAGTACTTAATAGCTGTTAGAGCACCTCCTACCTAACTCAAAAACTCCTATATTGGGAAGGAGGAGCTTGAGTCTGGCACCTCAGAACATTCTGCCTCTCTGACACCATGAAAGATTCCTATATTGGGATCAATTAACCATGGAATGGGTTAGATTGACATCGGGTCACCCACCAACCTCAAGGAAACTTCCATGCAAAGAGGTACACATAAAACACACAATCCCCAACCCTGTAGCAAATACTTCTAGGTATTAGGTTGGCTCTGAAAGACTCAACGCTTAGCTAAAACTGTTATGTACATATAGGAAAAAAACAGATGAGGTTTCCTTTCATCTTGTT
This sequence comes from Ailuropoda melanoleuca, assembly GCF_002007445.2. Lineage (NCBI taxonomy): Eukaryota > Metazoa > Chordata > Mammalia > Carnivora > Ursidae > Ailuropoda > Ailuropoda melanoleuca. The sequence goes on along the minus strand of NC_048238.1, from coordinate 84,270,510 downwards.
TTATGTCTTGAGACGTTGGCTTTATGACCAGTGAGAATAGTCTCTCTGGTCTCTACCAACTATGCATCTGGCAGACGGCTGAATAGGCTGTGCACCTTTCTGCCTTTTTTACTCAAAAGGGGGTAAAACATGTGTTTCCCTGTGTTTTGGAATTAGCTGTTTAAAACCATGGTACCTCGGCGCTCCTGGATGGCTCAGTCATTAAGCGTCTGCCTTCAGCTCAGGTCATGATCCCAGGGTCTTGGGATCAGGCCTTGCACCGGGCTCCCTGCTCAGTGGGAAGTCTGCTTCTCCCTCTCCCACTCCCCCTGCTTCTGTTCCTTCTCTCGCTGTGTCTCTGTCAAATAAATAATAAAATCTTTAAAAAAATAAAACTAGGGGCGCCTGGGTGGCACAGCGGTTAAGCGTCTGCCTTCGGCTCAGGGCGTGATCCCGGCGTTATGGGATCGAGCCCCACATCAGGCTCCTCTGCTAGGAGCCTGCTTCTTCCTCTCCCACTCCCCCTGCTTGTGTTCCCTCTCTCACTGGCTGTCTCTATCTCTGTCAAATAAATAAATAAAATCTTAAAAAAAAATTTAAAAAAAATAAAACTAAAACCATGGTACCTTATGCAGCCACTATGGAAAACAGTATGGAGGTTCCTCAAAAAAATTAAAAATAGAGGGGCACCTGCATGGCTCAGTTGGTTGCACATCTGCCTTTGACTCAGGTTGTAATCTCAGGGTCCTGGGATCAAGCCCCATGTCAGGCTTCCTACTCAGTGGGGAGTCTGCTTGTCCCTCTCCCTCTGCCCCTCACCCCTGCTCTCTCTCTGCTCTCTCTTGCTCAAATAAGTAAACAAAATCTTTAAAAGAATTAAAAATAGAAATACTCCATGATCCAGTAATTGTACTACTAGTTATTTACCCAAAGAATATGAAAACATTAATTTGAAAGTATATATCCATCTCTATGTTTATTGCAGCATTATTTACAATAGCCAAATTATGGAAGCAGCCCCAGTGTCCATCAATAAATGAATGGATAAAGGAAATGTGGTATATATACACAATGGAATATTATTCGGCCATAAAAAAGAATGAAATCTTGCCATTTGCAACAACATGGATAGAGCTAGAGAGTATAATGCTAAGCAAAATAACGTAGTCAGAGAAAGACAAATACCATAGGATTTCACTCATATGTGCAATTTAAGAAACAAAACAAATGAACAAAGGGAAAAAAGGAGACAAATCAAAAAACAGACTCTTAACTTTAGAGAACAAACCGATGGTTGCCAGAGGGGAGGTGGGTGGAGGGATGGGTGAAATAGGTAAAGATGATCAAGAGTACACTCATCTTAGGGCACCTGGGTGCCTCAGTCGGTTAGGCATCTGTCTTCAGCTCAGGTCATGATCCCAGGGTCCTGGGATCGAGCCCCACATCAGGCTCCTTGCTCAGCGGGGAGCCTGCTTCTCCCTCTCCCTCTGCCACCTCCCCCACTTGTGCTCTCTCTCTCTCAAATAAATATTTTTTTAAAAGTACACTCATCTTGATGAGCACGGAGTAATATACAGAATTGTTGAATCACCATGTTGTATACTCTGAAACAAATATAACACTGTGAACTATACTAGGATAAAAATAAAATAAACTTTTTAATTAAAAAATTTAAATTTAACTTAAAAAACAGGGTGCTGGGGTGCCTGGGTGGCTCAGTTGGTTAAGTGTCTGCCTTTGGTTCAGGTCATGATCCCAGAGTCCTGGGATTGAACCCCCACTGGGCTCCTTGTTCAGCAGGGAGCCTGCTTCTCCCTCTGCCTCTGCCTGCTGCTCCCCCTCCCCCCCGCTTGTGCTCTCTCTCCCTCTCTCTCTCTTGCTACCTCTGTGTCAAATAAATTAAAAAAATATTTTAAAAAACAAAAAAATTCCAAAAAAAACCAGGGTGCCTTCTAGTTCTTGCCCAACTGTGCCAGATCTCAGGGGAGTTTGTCATTAGAGGTCCCAGCCCATAAGAAACCTTTGTCATTTCAACCTTTGTGGCTTGTTAGTGCTGGAAAAGTCCCATTCCATTAGCACCTGCCCATGTCACAGATTAGCAGGTCTGTGACTGCAAGCATCTCATATTTCTGTGGGAGACCAGAGACACTGTTTCATGACATGATCCTTACCACCTGTACAACAAAGGCCTTTGCTTTCTTAGACCAACTTTGGGAAGTGAACTTTCTTTTTTTCTTTTTTTTTTTTAAGATTTTATTTATTTATTTGACAGAGAGAGACAGCCAGTGAGAGAGGGAACACAAGCAGGGGGAGTGGGAGAGGAAGAAGCAGGCTCCTAGCAGAGGAGCCTGATGTGGGACTCGATCCCAGAATGCTGGGATCACGCCCTAAGCCAAAGGCAGACGCTGAACGACTGCGCCACCCAGGTGTCCCGGGAAGTGAATTTTCTGTACCTTGTTTGGGCTGCCCTTTTTTTTTTTTTTTTTACACTGTCTTTGGGTATGCCTCTTGTGTCCACAGTTAAGCCTTAAAAAGGCTTATTGGTTTAAGTCACTATTAAGATTAATAGATCCTACTTGTTAATGGCCAGACAATGGATCCTTTAATTTGGATATATTTGAAAGAAAAAATTTAAAAAGAGCTCTCAACTATCTTATTAGTATAACAGCTGGCCTTAGGGACCCCTTTGACAAGATGAAAAAACATAACTTAGACTTAAAATAAAAATTAATGTCTATATCCAATGTAAATCCCCTTCTTGAAATCTAGCCCCATCTTCCTATTTTAACTTCCCGTCCCCTGAAAAATTTAGATGACCACCAGCCTAACGTTGAGACCCAAAGTATATAGGTTGCTCACATAAATGTTAAAAGCCAGAAAACGAACTGAACAAAAGCCGCTCAGACTGGCAGTAAGGCCCATTTTGCTTCTATCTTCCAGGGCTCTGTAATCAGGCTCTGCCAACTTCAGGCATTCCTATGCAACATTCTTTGCAGAGGCATCCCAGACCTCCACCAAAAAAAATTTCACGTCCTCTGGATAGCAGCAGATCCTTTAAGTTATAAAGCCCTTTAATCTCTCCTTTGAGAAGATTTTACCAAGTTTAGAGAGGTTAATTAAATTGAATTTAAATAAAATTTTAAGAAAATTTAGAGACAAATTAGATTAGTGACCATTCACAACCACCCACCCCACCCCATCATAGAGGAACAAAATTTCTCTTAGATCACCCTACGGTGATCAGCTAAAGGCCAACATTCAGGGGCTGATACAAGCCGAAGTTGAACTGCGTACTCAGAAAGGAGGTTTTTATTAAAATGCTTTACACAGACATTACAAAAACATAAGTCTTTTAATTTCCATTTTAGTTAAAAATCTCCCTGACGGAAGCAACTTTAAATCTCTATCAATCTCTAGATAGTCAGGCTGTAGTCCAGTTCTTTGGGGGGAATTAGAAATAACTGCCTTTATCTTGCAAATCTATACAAAACCAGAAATGCTACTCTAGAAACAAGTCAAAACACACCTATTTTTACCAACCCCCAAACCTCACCTATTCCTCTCAAAATACTTGTAGATATTATAAAGATATTATATTAGAATATTAGACCAAACTGTTTGGTACTACAGAAAACAGAAAGAAAATATTAAATACCAATCACCTTGAAACTCTCAGAAAAGAATCTGAGTTCTCTTTCCCTTGAAATTATAAATCTTATCATGATTTGGAAACGTAAACACAGCCCAGAATCACCTGAGACTGAAGAATAGAGGGGAGGGAGAGGCCTTCTAAAAATTAAAACTGCTAAAAAAAAAAAAAAGGCTCCTGTGCCCACATTCTAGCACCTCTGATAACAGGCAAATATGCCCCCAAAAAACACCACTGTAGAGAAAACACAGGTACTTTCTCCGTGCCTTTGTGATGTAAATTTTCTACACCCCCCCCATCTTCTCTGGGTACCTAAGGGTGAAATAGGTAAACCTATTCCTCTCAAAATACTTGTAGATATTATAAAGATATTATATTAGAATATTAGACCAAACTGTTTGGTACTACAGAAAACAGAAAGAAAATATTAAATACCAATCACCTTGAAACTCTCAGAAAAGAATCTGAGTTCTCTTTCCCTTGAAATTATAAATCTTATCATGATTTGGAAACGTAAACACAGCCCAGAATCACCTGAGACTGAAGAATAGAGGGGAGGGAGAGGCCTTCTAAAAATTAAAACTGCTAAAAAAAAAAAAAAGGCTCCTGTGCCCACATTCTAGCACCTCTGATAACAGGCAAATATGCCCCCAAAAAACACCACTGTAGAGAAAACACAGGTACTTTCTCCGTGCCTTTGTGATGTAAATTTTCTACACCCCCCCCATCTTCTCTGGGTACCTAAGGGTGAAATAGGTAAACCTATTCCTCTCAAAATACTTGTAGATATTATAAAGATATTATATTAGAATATTAGACCAAACTGTTTGGTACTACAGAAAACAGAAAGAAAATATTAAATACCAATCACCTTGAAACTCTCAGAAAAGAATCTGAGTTCTCTTTCCCTTGAAATTATAAATCTTATCATGATTTGGAAACGTAAACACAGCCCAGAATCACCTGAGACTGAAGAATAGAGGGGAGGGAGAGGCCTTCTAAAAATTAAAACTGCTAAAAAAAAAAAAAAGGCTCCTGTGCCCACATTCTAGCACCTCTGATAACAGAAATATGCCCCCAAAAAACACCACTGTAGAGAAAACACAGGTACTTTCTCCGTGCCTTTGTGATGTAAATTTTCTACACCCCCCCCCCATCTTCTCTGGGTACCTAAGAGCCATTCTTTCAAATGCAAACCTAAGGGAGAAGTTTTTCAGCAGAAATAGAGAAAGATCCTTGGAAATTGGGCCTATAATGTCCTCTCCAAAGATACTAGTACCGGGTGGCTCAGTCAGTTAAGCATCTGTCTTCAGATCAGGTCATGATCCTGGGGTCCTGGGATAAGTCCCGCACTGGGCTCCTTGCTCAGCAGGGAGCCTGCTTCTCCCTCTGCCTGCTGCTCCCCCTGCTTGTGCTCTCTCTCTCTCTCACAATAAAATCTTTAAAATAAATAAACAAATTTAAAAAATTAAAATAAAATAAAGAAATCACTACATGTTGAAGGGCTCCATGCCATTGTTGTGTCAGTTACAGATGGAGTACCTGTCGTTAAAGTAGCCAGTGATAATGCTCCAAAGCATTATTTGATACCTGGTTTCTTACCTACTTTGCCCTTGCAATAGACCAAGACAGCAAACTTGGGCTTTCAAAAACTCAAAGTATCATCTGTTAACGGGGCACCTGGGTGGCTTAGTCGGTTAAGCTACTGATTTGATTTCGACTCAGGTCATGATCTCAGGGTCCTGACATCGAGCCCCGCATCAGGCTCTATGCTGAGTGTGAGCCTGCTTGAGACGTTCTCTCTCCCTCTGCCCCTCCCCCACTCATGCGTGCTCTCAAAAAAAATTAAAAATTAAAAAAAAATTTTTTTAAGTATCATCTGTTACCATGACACCTACCAGGTGGCTCAACTGAATCGTTTACCTCTGGTGGTAAGTTTCATAGCCAGCAGTAATGTCAATACCAGACTATCAGCCTAGAAAAGGAATTTGCTCAATTATTTGAAGAACTGAGACACGATGTGGAAGTTTCTTAATCTGGCAGTTGTTTTGATGTACACTTTATTTTTTGTATAGCAGACACTATATCAATCTAGCAACCTTTAGATCACAGCAATACTTGTATCCATGTACTCCAGAAAGGGCCCCTTCTCCCACCTTACACTAAAGAAAGAGCCTGGTTGTCTGGGTGGCTCAGGTTAAGTGACTACTCTTGATTTTGGCTCAGGTCGTGATCTCAGGGTCCTGGGATCAAACCCTGCATAGCTCAGCACGGAGGCTGCTCGAAGATTCTCTCCCTCTCCCTCTGCCCCTTTCCCCCTCTCATAAACTCTAAATAAATAAATAAATAAGTAGAAAAAGCCTACAGATATAATTTATGGACACAGTGATTGTTATCTTTTCTTGAGTAGGGTCTTTTCTTACTTAGTGTGAGATCGGGGGATACCAAAGAAATGCTTTCAATTACAGCTCCCATGTAGCTGGTCCAGTCACCAAAAACGCAGGAAAATTCTATTCAGCGAGTCAAAATCAAAATGGTACTTTGATCCACTTGAGCCATTAAGTGTTCCATATTATACAGTAAGCCCAGGCCTGTAGAACAAAGCAGACCTTTTTTATTGTAAATAATAATGAGGACATATTTTTTATATTGTTTTATTTCTTTGTGTTGACTGTGAGGAAGATAAAATGGCTTAGGAAAAGTAATAAAATCAGTACAATCACTAACTTGTCTATGTATGCATTATTTTTCAATACAAATGACTATTACTAATTGATTTGATTCTTCTCAGACAGTGCTGCTCTTTAATGAAAATGATAGCTAATGGTTTTTTCCTTCACTCTACTCTCTTTTTTTGAATATTTTATTTATTTGTCAGAGAGAGGGAGAGCACAAGCAGAAGGAGAAGTAGGCTCCCCACTGAGCAAGGAGCCTGATGCAGGACTTGATCCCAGGACCCTGGGATCATGACCTGACCCGAAGGCAGACGCTTAACCAACTAAGCCACCCAGGCGTCCCTCTCCACTCTACTTTCTATAATCAATCAGTGTTTTAACGTTTGTATGTTCTTTAAAAGATTTAGAAATGAGTATGTAAACATGGTAGTACAGCTATTATTTTCATACATAAATATAAACAGTATTTTTAAAAGGGGGTTTGGGGTTGGGCAAAACGTTTGAGGAAGATTAAGAGATGTAAGTTTCTACTTGTAAGACGGATAAGTCACAGGGATTAAAGGTACAGCATGGGGAATATAGTCAATAATATTATAATAACTTTGTACAGTGATAGATGGTAACTACGCTACTATGGTGAGCACTTAGTAATGTATAGAATTGTCGAATCGGGGCACCTGGGTGGCTCAGTTGTTAAGCATCTGCCTTCAGCTCAGGGCGTGATCCCAGAGTCCTGGGATCAAGCCCCGCATCAGGCTCCTCCGCTGGGAACCTGGTTCTTCCTCTCCCACTCCCCCTGCTTGTGTTCCCTCTCTCGCTGGCTGTCTCTCTCTCTGTCAAATAAATAAAATCTTCAAAAAAAAAAAAAGAATTGTCGAATCAAGTAATGTATAGAATTGTCGAATCACTAGGTTATAGGCCTGAAACTAATATCATATTATGTATCAAAAAAAAAGACTATGAAGAAGCCAAAACATCAACAAAACCCAGCATATTACTGGACATTTTATTTTATTTTATTTATTTATTTTTAAAGATTTTATTTATTTATTTGACAGAGATAGAGACAGCCAGCGAGAGAGGGAACACAAGCAGGGGGAGTGGGAGAGGAAGAAGCAGGCTCATAGTGGAAGAGCCTGATGTGGGGCTGGATCCCATATCGCCGGGATCACGCCCTGAGCCGAAGGCAGACGCTTAACCGCTGTGCCACCCAGGCGCCCCCATTACTGGACATTTTAAATTATAACTTGCCAATCTGTCTTTTAACAAGCATGAATAACATACATTTATTATGATTTATAAAATAATTGCTTTCTTTTTTAAAAAGCACGTAAGGAGGAAATTCCATCACTCTTATTAGGAATATCAAGTAACACAGATCCTGACAGACTATGATGAAAAGTACTAGTATGTAATCTCCAGAGTAGGAAGAAACCTAGAACTTTTTGCTCCTAATAGTAGCAATCCACACCCCAAAAATGATGATTACTTTAACCCTTCTGACCCTGGTATATTCTAACTTACTAGAAACTAGACCCATGAAAATAGACAAAACTACAATATGGGACCAATCAGAATCACTGACGAGAGAGCTTATACTAGAAAAGAAATGACAAAAATGAGAATGGAACTCCAACAAACTGATTTTGACACAGAAACCCAGCAACTAATACATTTATAGTCCAAAAGAGAACACAACCTGATCCTCACAGGAGCAGAAACTGTGAAACTCAAAACACATTACCACTGACGCTAAATTTAATGAACACCTTAGAGCACTCAGAAAAAAGTTTATTAATATACAAAGATCTCTGACTGGACAGCAGCAACCTGGAGATTAACATGGCCAATACCCAATACATTACCCCGTAAAACAGCTCAATGAAAAACAGCAGGGGAAGCTATTAATGTAATGAGATTAGGACTATTAACTACAATATATGAGAGGGGATAGACACCCTCACTGCTACACACAGTAGCAAGAGAATTAATTTAAAAGGTCATTCTAACAGCTGCACCTCCACAGGATAGGACAGCACTGTTTACAGTATTGGAAGGTGCAAGAAATACAGGAGACCTTTAATCCAAAGAAGAGCCCCAGAAACTATTTACAGCGGCAGAGAGATGGAAACACCCAATTTTTTAGAGGAAACTGACCAAAAGAGAATAAACCAACATGTAGACCCACTAACCCATTTATTGTAAATACTACCCCATTATAAAACCTAATCCCATAAACAGACATGCCACTGATAGGTGAAAGGCAGAATGGGCCCCATACAGGGACTCCATCTTTTCCCACGTCAGACACAATTACCCATGTTACGGCACCAACATCTATAGAAACTCCTTCTGTAAATAAAAATATTACATATACTACTATGCTGTTAGATACAGGGTGCCAAGTAACAATAAGAAAAGGATATCCTACTAATTTAGAAAACTTTACCAATAAAAGAGACTAACTGAAGGATTAGGAGGAAAATTAACCCTATGGACATGGGTATATACACTCTTAACTGATGATATACCACCCATAACGACAAATGCCTTGTAGGTCCCAATTTAGAAAACATTCTTGGAATAGATACACTAATACAAGATGTAAACAACAAAGATATAACCATCCCACAGAATACCTTAGCTATACCAAAATCAACTGCGATTAAATTGCCCACCCCATTTTTAAAAATTTTTTAGATTTTGTAAGGATTTTATTTACTTATTTGAGAGAGAGAGAGAGCACAAGCAGGGGGAGCGGCAGGCAGAGGGAGAAGCAGGCTCCCCGCTGAGCAGGCAGCCTGCTGCAGGACTCGATCCCAGGACCCTGGGATCATGACCTGAGCCAATGGCAGATGCTTCACCGACTGAGCCACCCAGGCGCCCTGCCCACCCCATTTAAAATAATACAGGGGCGCCTGGGTGGCACAGCAGATAAGCGTCTGCCTTCGGCTCAGGGCGTGATCCTGGCATTATGGGATCGAGTCCCACATCAGGCTCCTCCGCTATGAGCCTGCTTCTTCCTCTCCCATTCCCCCTACTTGTGTTCCCTCTCTCGCTGGCTGTCTCTATCTCTGTCAAATAAATAAATAAAATCTTAAAAAAAAAATAAAATAAAATAACAAATACACCCCAATATAATCTTAAGGGAGGACATATTCAAGTTAAGAACAAAATTCAGGAACTATTATAGGAACAAATTATTGTTCCTACTATTTTCACCCAATTTTGCCCATTAAAAAGCTAGATGGATCATATGGCTTTACAGTAAATTATAGGAATTTAAACAAACACTCTCCCAAAATTGAGGGAACACTCCCAAACACAGGTGCTATCACAAACAACAGCACCACTGGATCCAGAACTTACTATACAGTGATAGACTTACCTGACATTTTCTTTGCTATTCCAATCAATGAGGAAAACCAACCCGTGACTGCATTTACATGGGAAGGCAGACAATATCGGTTTACTATGTTACCACAAGGGCACCTTAACAACCCAGCAAAAACCCACCACCTTCTAACACAAGACATCCAGGCCTTTCAGGAAAACACAACACATAAACAAACCATTATTTCCTCTATTAATGACAACCTTATTTATGGTAATAACGTGGAAGAACAGATTAAGGTCAAAATAGGGTGAACTGAATTCCTTACACTCAGAGAATGGACAATTAACCCACATAAGGTTCACAGAACCCACACTACAGTAAAATTTCTAGACATAATTTGGTTCACCGAAGGTAGAAAAATACCAAACCCAGTCAGGAACAAGATAGATTGCATAACATTTCCTACCACAAAAGAAGCTCATAAACTGATAAGACTGTTTGGATATTGGAAACACCATATACCCCATATAGGGATGATATGAAAACCTATCTATGAAATAACTAGGAAGAACAGGGAAGTCAGATGGACAGAGACTCAAGAGGTAGCCTTGAATTCCTTGAAAAATGCTGTCAGAACTTTTAATACATTGGCACTTAAAAATGAATATGATGTTGGGTTACCACACTTTTGCAGTTCCCCAATATTAAAAGGGAGAGTGGATCCCATAGGCTACAGAGAACCCCCTTATGATAAAAGAAAAACACGTTCTTAAGGATATGTGAGTAGAATGGACCCAAATTACCTCTATAACTGCTAGACGTTTGCAAGAACCTGTGATACGAGTAGCCATGACTATGGCCTCGATGCTTCCTCAGCTAGTTACATATAATATGGGAAACTGGACCATGAGAGCAGTATGGTCTAAGCCAAACCGCACCCTAACCTATTGCAGTCAAGAAAAAAGTAAGGAACACAACATGATGAAGTGTCAAAATAAAAGGAAAAACATTATTATTCAAGGTCAATGGAAGATAGATGAACTATTAAAATAACCAAAGAGGGGGGGCGCCTGGGTGGCACAGCGGTTGAGCGTCTGCCTTTGGCTCAGGGCGTGATCCCGGCATTGTGGGATCGAGCCCCACATCAGGCTCTTTCGCTATGAGCCTGCTTCTTCCTCTCCCACTCTCCCTGCTTGTGTTCCCTCTCTCGCTGGCTGTTTCTATCTCTCTGTCGAATAAATAAATAAAATCTTAAAAAAAAAATAACCAAAGAGGGGCCCCTGGGTAACTCAGTTTGTTAAGTGTCTTCTTGGTGTCAGGACATGACCTCAGGGTAGTAGACTCAAGCCCCGAATCTGGCTCTGCACTCAGCAGGGAGTCTCCTTGTGATTCTCTCTCCCTCTGCTCCTCCCCCCCCCCACTCTCTCTCTCTAAAATAAAAAAATAAATCTTTAAAAGAATAAAATAGGGTCACCTGGGTGGCTCCGTCACTTAAGCGTCTGCCTTCGGCGCAGGTCATGATCCCAGGGTCCTGGGATTGAGCCCCACATCGGGCTCCCTGCTCCACAGTGAGCCTGCTTCTCACTCTCCCTCTGCCTGCCACTCTCCCTGCTTGTGATCTCTCGCTTTCTCTCTCTCTCTCTGTCAAATAAATAAATAAAATCTTTAAAAATTAAATTAAATTAAAATAACCAGACAGAAAATGGCCGCGAATAGATGGACCCTAGGAACACCTCCTGTTCCAAGTACAACTAGATAACTATCAAATCATCCTAAATACCCCTGAAATCGACCTGAAGACTGGCAGAAACAACTCCACAACTAAAGTAGAGAAGAGGACACATCAAAGATGGTAGGAAGCATAGAAATGTGGTTTGGGGAAAGAAACAGATCGTGGCCACTACAGTGGGGAAAGAGCCAGGGTCGCAGAGAAGGGTGAGAGACAGACTAGCACAGTGGGGCATGCACAGGGAAAACGAATCCCCATAGCAATTGGCCTGGAAAGCAAAAGGGGCTGAATTTCTTGAGTTCTTGGAACTGGCGGTGGTGAAAGCCTGGACTTTTAAAGGTCAGCAGGCTTGGCTCTGATAGAGCACAGAGGACACTGCCCTGCTCTTGGAGAGAAGGCAGGGCAAACAGCCCGCACACATACAGTGTAGAAACAGCAATCTGAGGAGTGCCTGGGGCACACAGTGGGGAAGTTATCTGCTCCTCTTGAGGCAAGTCCCAGAAAGGCAGCAGAGAGGCAAGGCTCATGGAGAGATCCCTCTGGGAACAAAGGAGCTGGCGCATGCCATTTCCCTCCCCTGCCCCTCAGCATAAACGAAGAGCCACATGCGGGAACCAGTGCAGTGCTGACACTTGCTGACTTGCTTACACCAAGTTCCCCGCCCCACACCATGGTGGAAACACCCTCTCCAGATACGTTTCCTCAGTGCCAACGTGGTGGGGCCCCACCCCCAAAAGACTGACCCAAACCCCTGCCACCACCATGTCTCCTGACCTGGGAGTACTGCGGAGCTTCAATTCCAATAGCAGTAGTGACTGGTCTCATTTCACAAGCGGACCAGTGCACACCTACTTAAAATGCACCACATTCAGGCCAGGGACCAAACACTGCCCACAACAAAGAGCCTCTGCAGACGAGGGGCCTGAAGGATAAGGCAGCCAGGACAAAACAGCAGAGCACGTGCAGCACACACTAGAGACACTTCTGGAAGCACCAGGCCCTGGGGAACAGGGGACACTACATAGCAGGGCACTACAGGACCTGTTCTTCATAAGGTCATTATCCTCAAACACAGGAGATGGAGCTGACCTTCCTAAGACAGAAACAGGCACAGAGACTTAAACAAAATGAGAAGACGAAGAAATCTGTCCCAAATGAAAGAACAGGACAAGGCCACAGCTGGACATCTAAGTGAAATAGATGTAGGTAACATGGCCGAGGGAGTACTGAAAGTGATGATAATAACGATACACACCAGACCTGAGAAAGAGTAGAAGACATCAGTGAGACACTTAACACAGACATAAAAAAGAACCAGAGATGAAGAGTGCAATAAACAAGATTAAAACATTCTTGATTCAATGAACAGCAGGCTGGAAGGAGAAGAACAAATTAATGACTTAGAAGACAGAATAATGGAAAGTAAGCAAGCTAAATACAGGAGAGAGAAAAGAATTATGCAAAACAAGAACACACTTAGGGAACTCAGTGACTCCATCAAATGTACTAACATTCATATTACAGGAGTCACAGAAAAAGAAGAGAAAAGGGAGCATGGGACACCTGGCTGGCTCACTGGGTGGAGCGTGAGACTCTTGATCTTGTGGTTGTAGGTTTGAGCCCCACAGTGGGTATTGAGATTACTTAAAAAATAAAACAAAATCTTTAAAGGGGGGGTGTCTGGGTAGCTCAGTTGGTTAGGCATATGCCTGTGGCTCAAGTCATGATCCCAGAATCCTGGGATCAAGTCCCACACTGGGCTCCCCGCTCATCAGGGAGTCTGCTTCTCCCTCTAAACCTCCCCCCTCCCAGGCTCTCTCTCTCACTCTCTCAAATAAATATGTTAATAAATAAATAAAATAAAAATAGAGAAACAAAGGGGCAGAAAACTTTTTAAAGAAATAATAGCTGAAAATTTCCCTAATCTGAGAAAGGAAACAGATATTCAAATCCAAGAGGCACAGAGAACTCCCCAACAAAATCAACAAAAGCAGATACATACAAGACATTGTAATTGAATTGGCAAAATAAACTGATAAAGAAAACATGTTAAAAGGAGCAAGACAAAAGAAAACAGTAACATACAAGGAAAACCCCATAAGGCCATCAGGGGATTTTTCAGCAGACACTTTCCACGCCAAAAGGCAATAGGACAATATATTCAAAATGCTGAATGGGAAAAATCTGCAACCAAGAATACTCTATCCAGCAAGACAATCATTCAGAATAGAAATAGAGATACTTTCCCAGACAAACAAAAACTAAAGGAGTTCATGACCACTAAACCATTAGTGCAAGAAATATTAAAGGGAACTCTCCAAGTGGAAAGGAAAGACCAAAAAAACGAAACTATGAAGGTAAGAAACAAAAAAGCAGTAAAAATTAGTATTTCTGTAAAAATATCAGTTAAGGAACTCACAAAATAAAAGGATTTAAAATATGACACCATATACCTAAAACATGGGGAGGAGAGGAGTAAAGAACTGGTTGAAACTGAAATGACCATCAACTCAATACATGCTGCTATATGCAGAAAATAGTATATATAAACATAATGGCAACCACAAATCAAAAACCACTAATAAATATGCTAAGAATAAAGAGAAAGAAATTCAAACATATCACTAAAGAAAACCAGCAAACCATGAAAAAGAAAAAAGACAAGAAAGGATCAGAGAAAATCTTCAGAAGCAACCATAAAACAAGTAATAAAATGGCAATAAGTACTTAACTATCAACACTTACTTTGAATGTAAAGGTACTAAGTGCTCTAATCAAAAGACATAGGGTGACAGAATGAATACATGACCCAGGTGTGCCTGGGTGGCTCAGTCAGTTAAGCATCTGACTCTTGGTTTCGGCTCAGGTCATGATCTCAAGATTGTGAAACTGAGCCTCATGTCAGGCTCCACGCTCAACGCAGAGTCTGCTTGATATACTCACTCTCACTCCCCTCTGCCCCTACCCCACTCATCCTCTTGCTTTCTTTTGCAATAAATAAATAAAATCTTTAAAAACAAACAAAAAACACGACTCATCTAGGAAAGAGTCTTAATAAGCAACATCAGGAAGAGAGGAAGATGGCAGCAGAGGAGGACCTTAAGCTCACCTCATCCCACGAACACAATGAGATAACTAGCAAATCATCCTAAATACCCTAGGAATCGACCTGAAGAGTAACAGAACAAACTCCAAAACTAAAGAGAGAAGAGGCCACATGTAAAAACAAAAAAGGAAAACCAGACCCACCTATATGTTGCTTACAGAAGAGTCACTGTAGACCTAAAGACACCTGAAGATTGAAAGTAAGGAGATGGAGAAACATCTATCATGCAAACGGATGTCAAAAGAAAGCAAGAGTAGCGATACTTATATCAGACAAAATAGACTTTAAAACAAAGACTGTAACAAAAGACAAAGAAGGGCACTATATAATCATAAAGGAGACAATCCAAAAAGATATAACAATTATAAATATTTATGCACCCAACATGGAAGCATACAAATATATAAAACTGTTAATAACAAATATAAAGGAACAAATTGGTAATAACAAAACAATAATAGGAGACTTTAACACCCCACTTACATCAATGGACAGATCATCTAAACAGAACATCTTAAACAGAACAAGGAAACATTGGCTTTGAGTGACACTGGACCAGATGAATTTAATAGATACATTCAAAATATTCCATCCTAAAATGCAGAATATACATCCTTTTCAAGTGCACACAATTAACATTCTCCAGAATAGATCACATAGAGGCCACAAAACAACTTCCAACAAATTCAAGATCAAAATTATATCATGCACCTTTCTGACCACCACGCTATGAAACTAGAAGTCAACCACAAGAAAAAAATCTGGAAAGCCCACAGATACATGAAGGTTAGATAACATGCTTCAGGGGAGCTTGGCTGGCTCAGTCGGAAGAGCATGTGACTTTTGATCTCAGCGTTGTGAGCCTGTCTCCACACTGGGTGTGGAGATTACTAAAAATAAATAAATAAATAAAACGTAAAATAAATAAATAACATGCTACTAAACAATGAATGGGTCAAACAGGAAATAAAGGAAGAAAATTAAAAAGTACATGAAAACAAATGAAAATGAAAACACAATAGTCCAAAACCTTGAGGATACAGCAAAAGCGGTTTTAAGAGGGACATTTATACCAATACGAACCTACATCAAGAAGCAAGAAAAAGGGCACCTGTGTGGCATAGTTGGTTAAGCATCTGACTCTTGATTTCGGCTCAAGTCATGATCTCAGGGTTGTGGGATCAAGCCCCACACTGGGCTCTGTGCATTCAGAGGGGAGTCTGTTTGAGATTCTTTCCCTCTACCCCTCTGCCTGTTCATGTGCACTCCCCCGTCTCAAATAAATAAATCAATCTTTAAAAATATGTATTTTTTTAAGAAGCAAGAAAAATCTCAAATAAACAACCTGAACTTACACCTAAAGGAGCTAGAAAACAACAATATACAAAACCTGAAACCAGCAAAAATAAATGATACAGAAGTTAAAATAAAAAATAAAACAGATCAATGAAACCAGGAGCTGGTTCTTTTTTTGTCTTTTCCCTTTTTTTAAAGATGTATTTATTTATTGGGGCGCCTGGGTGGCACAGCGGTTAAGCGTCTGCCTTCGGCTCAGGGCGTGATCCCAGCGTTATGGGAATCGAGCCCCACATCAGGCTCCTCTGCTATGAGCCTGCTTCTTCCTCTCCCACTCCCCCTGCTGTGTTCCCTCTCTCACTGGCTGTCTCTATCTCTGTCGAATAAATAAATAAAATCTTTAAAAAAAAAAAAGATGTATTTATTTATTTGAGAGAGAGAGAAAGACTAGGGGGAGGGGCAGAAGGAGAGAATCTTTAGGCAGACTCCCCACTGAGTGTGGAGTCTGATGCAGGGCTTGATCGCATGACCCATGAAATCATGACCTGACCCAAAACCAAGAGTCAGACGCTTAATTGACCGAGCAAAGCAGGCACCCCCAGGAGCTGGTTCTTGGGGAAAAAAGTCAATAAAACTGATAAACCTCTAGCCAGACTTACCAAGAAAAAAAGGGACCCAAGTAAATAAAATCATAAAAGAGAAAGGAGAAATAACAACCAACCCCACAAAAACACAAAGGACTGTAAGAGAATATCATGAAAAACTATATGCCAACATATTGGACAATGTAGAAGAAATGGATAAATACCTGGAAACAAATAAACCACCAAAACTGAAACAGGAAGAAACAGAAAATAAGAACAGACCGATAACCAGCAAATTCAATCACTAATCCAAAAACTCCCAAAAAACAAAATTCCAGGACCAGACGTCTTCATATGCAAATTCTACCATTTAAAGAGTTGATACCTTAAAAAAAAAAAAAGAGTTGATACCTATTCTTCTCAAACTATTCCAAAAAACACATGATGAAGGAAAACTTCCAAATTCCTTCTATGAGGCCAGCATTACCCTGATAACCAAAACAAGATAAAGACACCACTATTTCTTTATCCCTTTCTTCCCCTACCGATCATCCTAGTTCTTATGTTCCATAGATGAGAGAAATCATATGATAATTGTCTTTCTCTGCTTATTTCACTTAGCATTATCTCCTCCAGTGCCGTCCATGTTGCAGCAAATGTTGAGAATTCGTTCTTTCTGATAGCTGAGTAATATTCCGTTGTATATATAAAGGGGGGGTAATCAGAAGGGGGAATGAAACATGAGAGACTATGGACTATGAGAAACAAACTGAGGGCCTCAGAGGGGAGGGGGGTGGGGAAATGGGATAGACCGGTGATGGGTATTAAGGAGGGCACGTATTGCATGGTGCACTGGGTGTTATACGCAACTAATGAATCATCGAACTTTACATCGGAAACCAGGGATGTACTGTATGGTGACTAACATAATATAATAAAAAATCATTAAAAAAAAAGATAAAGACACCACTAAAAAGAGAACTACAAGACAATTCCTCTGATAAATATAGATACAAAAATTCTCAAGAAAGTACTACCAAACCGAATCTAACAATACCTTAAAAAAATCATTCACTATGATAAAGTGGGATTTATTCCTGGGTTGCAAAGGTGGTTCAATATATGCAAATCAGTCAAGATGATACATCACATCAATAAGAAAAAGGGTATGAACCATATGCCCATTTAAAGAGACATAGAAAAAGCACTGGACAAAGTATAACATCCATTCGTGATAAAAACCCTCAACAAAGTAGGTTTACTGGGAACATACCTTAACATAATAAAGACCATATATGAAAAACCCACCACTAACATCATCCCTAATAAAAAAAAACTGAGAGTTTTTTACCTAAGGTCAGGAGCAAGACATGCATTCTACTCTCACCACTTTTATTCAAAATAGTCCTAGTGACAGCAATCAGACAAGAATAATAAGTAAAAGGCATCCAAATCAGTAAGGAAGAAGTAAAACTTTCACTGTTTGCAGATGATGATACTATATAGAGAAAACCCAAAAGACTCCACCAAGAAACAGCTAGAAATGATAAACGAATTGAGAAAAGTCACAGGATACAAAATCAATGTACAGAAATCTGTTGCCTTTCTATACATCAATAATGAAGCAGCAGAAAGAGAAATAAAACAATCACTTACAATTGCACCAAAAATAAAAAGACACCTAGTAATAACCTAACCAAAGAGGTGAAAGACCTGTACTCTAAAAACTATACAACACTGATGAAGGAAATTCAAGACAACAAAGAAATGGAAAGACATTCCATGCTCATAGATTGGAAGAACAAATATTGTTAAAATGTCTACATTAGGGAGTGCCTGGCTGGCTCAGTTAGAACATGCGATCCTTGATCTCAGGACCACGAGTTAAAGCCCCAAGTTGGGCATACAGCCTACTTAAAAAAGAAACTGTCTAGGGGCGCCTGGGTGGCAGAGCGGTTGAGCGTCTGCCTTCGGCTCAGGGCGTGATCCCGGCGTTATGGGATCGAGCCCCACGTCAGGCTCCTCTGCTATGAGCCTGCTTCTTCCTCTCCCACTCCCCCTGCTTGTGTTCCCTCTCTCGCTGGCTGTCTCTATCTCTGTCTTATAAATAAATAAAAAAAAAATCTTAAAAAAAAAAAAAAAGAAACTGTCTAGGGGCACCTGGCTTGGTTAAGCATCTGCCTTCAGCTCAAGTCATGATCGCAGGGTCCTGGGATCAAGCCCCACATCCGTCTCCCTGCTCAGCAAAGAGTCTGCTTCTCCCTCTCCTTCTGCCCCCCTCAACTCGTGCTCTCTCGTGCATGCTCTCTCTCTCTCAAATAAATAAATAAAATCCTTTTTAAAAGAATGTTAAGGAGGGCATGTGATATAATAAGCACTGGGTTATTATATAAGACTGATGAATCACTGAACTCTAACTTTGAAACTAATAACACATTATTTGTTAATTAATTGAATTTAAATTTAAAAATTAGAGTAAAAAAATGTCTATACTACCCAAAGCAATCCACACATTTAATGCAATCCCTATCAAAATACCAACAGCATTTTTCACATAACTAGAACAAACAATCCTAAAATTTGTATGGAACCACAAAAGACCCTGATAGCCAAAGCAATCTTAAAAAAGAAAAGCAAAGGGGCATCTGGCTGCCTTAGTCAGTAGAGCATGTGACTCTCGATCTCAGGGTTGTGAGTTCAAGCCCCATGTTGAGTATAGAGAATACTGAAAAAAATAAAATAAAATCTTGGGGCACCCGGGTGGCTCAGTCAGTTAAGTGCCTGACTCTTGATTTCGGCTCAGGTCATGATTTCAGGGTTGTGAGATTGAGCCCTGAATCAGGCTCCACGCTGGGCATGGAACCTGCTTAGGAGCCTCACTCTCCCTCCCCTCCCCTCTAAAAAAAAAAAAAAAAGAAAGAAAAGAAAAAGAAAAGCTAGAGGCATCACAATTCCAGATTTCAATTTCAGATTACAAAGCTGTAGTCATCAGGACACCTGGGTGGCTCAGTCAGTTAAGTGTCTGCTTTCAGCTCAGGTCATGATCCCAGGGTCCTGGGATCGAGTCCCACATCGGGCTCCTTGCTCAGTGGGGAGCCTGCTTCTCCCTCTGCCTGTTGCTCTCTCACTCTCTCTCTATCTCTGACAAATAAAAAATAAATAAAATAAAATCTTTAAAAAAAAGAAAGAAAATCTATGGTACTGGCATAAAAACAGACATAAAATCAATGGAACAGAATAGAAAAGCCAGAAATAAACCCATACTTTTATGGTCAATTAATCTATGACAAAGTAGGCAAGAATATACAATGGGAAAAAGACAATCTCTTCACAAAATGGTGTTAGGAAAACTGGGCAGCAACATGCAAAAGAACAAAACTGGACCACTGTCTTATACCATGCACAAAAATAAATTCAAAATGGATTAAATACATAAATGTGAGACCTGAAACCATGAAAATCCTAGAAGAGAACACAGACAGTAACTACTCTGATATCGGCCATAGCACCTTTTTTCTAGGTGTGTCTCTTGAGGCAAGGGAAACAAAAGGAAAACTACTGGGACTGCATCAAAATAAAAAGGTTCTCTACAGCAAAGGAGACAATCAACAAAACTAAATGAAAACCTACGGAATGGGAGAAGATATTCGCAAATGATGTACCTGATAAAGGGCTAGTATCCAAAATCTATAAAGAACTGATACAACTCAACACCCAAAAAACAAATAATCCAATTAAAAAATGGGCAGAAGACATGAACAGACATTTTCTTCCAAAGAAGACATACAGTCATCAGGCACATGAAAAGATGCTCAAAATCACTCACCATTAGGGAAATGCAAATCAAAAGTACAGTGAGATATTACCTCACACCTGTGAGAATGGCTAAAATCAACTACACAAGAAACAACAGGTGTTGACAAGGATGTGGAGAAAAAGGAACCTTTGTGGACTATAGGTGGGAAAGCAAACTTGTGTAGCCACTGTGGAAAACAGTATGAAGGTTCCTCAAAAATTAAAAATAGAACTGCCCCACAACCCAGCAATCGCACTACTGGGTATTTACCCCAAAAATACAAAAACACTAATTCAAAGGGTTACATGCACCCCTACGTTTATAGCAGCATTATTTACAATAGCCAAATTATGGAAGCAACCCAACTGTCCATCGTTTGAAGAATAGATAAAGAAGATGTGGTATATATATACAATGCAATATTATTCAGCCATAAAAAGAATGAAATCTTGGATGAAGCTAGGGAGTATGACACTAAGCAAAATACGACAGTCAGAGAAAGACAACTACCATGTGATTTTAGTCATGTGAAATTTAAGAAAGAAAACAAATGGGCAAAGGAGAAAAAAGACAAATACAAACCAAGAAAAAGACTCGTATATAAATATAGAGAACAAACTGATGGCTACCAGAGGGGAGGTGGGGGGAGGGAGAATGGGTTAAATAGGTGATGGAGTTAAGGAATACACTTGTCATAATGAGCACTGGGTGATGTATGTAATTGTTGAATCACTACATTGTACATCTGAAATTAATATAACACTGTATGTTAACTAACTGGAATTAAAATAAAAACTTTAATAAAATAAAAAAGTAACCAGAGAAATATTTCACATTGAAACTCTCACAATAAGTTTAGTCAATTTAAATCATATAAAAGAAACTTAAATAAACAAACATGGTAGATAAGACTAGTAATTTTAAAATAACTCAGCTGGAATTGAAAAGAGGACAAAAAATTCTATTCCCAAAGTTATGACAGCCTTGAATTCTGATATTATGGCAATCATATCTGTGTTTGATATTATACAATGTACCATATGTGCTTATACCCCCTGAAACCTTATAAAAATGGCTTATAGGGGGTGCCTGGGTGGCTCAGTCAGTTAAGTGTCTGCCTTCAGCTCGGGGCGTGACCCCAGGGTCCCGGGATCCAGCCCTGCATCGGGCTCCATGCTCCTCAGGGGGTCTGCTTCTCCCTCTGCCTCTGCCACTCCTCCTGCTTCTGCTCTCTCGCACACTCTCTCTCTCTCAAATAAATAAATAAAATCTTTTTAAAAAATGGCTTATAGATGGAAATACAATTCTCAACGAAGTTTAACTTGAATGGATTAAAAAGCTTAATTTGTTGTCATTTGGCAATTGGATATAGTAGCACATTAAGGAGGTCTTTATTATGCTTTTGCTACGAATATTAGGAATATGGTTGCTTAAACTGGTCATTAAACAATGGTGTAAAAGAATGTGCAGCAAAGGAAAAATGCTCCCCAAAAATGACTGCATGTGATTAAGGTTGCAAGTGACGTAGGATCAGAGGGTGGATTGATATTTTTGTGAACTTAGCTTTGTACAGGGCATTAGGCCCTTAGGATTAATTAGTGTGTGAGTGATTTGAAATTACAAATTGGATTGTTGTGTATTGTTATGATGTATTTTCAAATCCATTTGTTTAGGATAAAGAAAGTTTTCAGAAACAAAGTTATTTTGATATAAGAATGAAGTAAGTTGTGTTAGGATATTGTCCCGTCATCTGTTCTCACTGTTAAGAACTCAACAGCTCAGCTGCCGGGGGGGCCCCACTGGGGGCATATCAGTAAAAACAGAATATAAGGAAGTAAGTATGGCAAGAGGACATTTTGACAGTCAATACTGCATTGATGAGGACAATTTAAGTGTTTGGTCTTAGATAGGCAACATTTTGCTGATCTAAAATAGCTCTCTGAAGACCTTGTGGCAATTAGCTCCTGGTTCCTGGTAAAAGTGAATCTTCTACAAGCAGTGGTGAAAGCCGTGCAGTAGCTTGAGATAAAAATCCTCTTGCCCATCACAATGGTGCCATCAATCCCTAGCAAAGCACTCTAGCAACAGGGGACCTTTACTTTTGTACTCGTGGGTGGGCCTCACCTTTCAGTTGGCTAAGCAGTCTCTCCTGAGTACCAACTTCTTTAAAGGTACACCTCAACTAAGTTTGAACTTTATTCCTTTCACTCCTCCTTCTCTGGAACAATAGTGTGATTAATCTATCATAAATTTAGAGTACATTATTTTTTTATTGGCTTATGAAGAGACATTTTCCTGTGTGCTACTGGCTTGTAAAATTCTCACAGTGAACATCTTCTAAATAAATTATTAGCAAAGACAAACTCAGTCTTTGAATATTAAGTTGCTTTCCAAAACAAAGTATTACCAAAGTCCCTATACCCAAGGAACTAGTTCCACAAATATTTTTTCCTGCTAACCTAAATTTAGATAAAGAAAAGGACGCTTACCACTCTTGATTCCGTTATACCTTTAGGCGGAGACCCAGCAGATTAATGTTGTAAGAACTGATAACTTATGCCAACTTGTCAGAAGTCCCAGAACCTCACAGCTGCAGCAGCTCTAGGGAGAGCAATGTCCATCCAGTTAAAATTTGTCCTGCCATCCACAACAACTGTTTGGGAGTAAAAATTTCGTCCACCCTTCAAGATTCTCCTGGATGGTCTAAGGACTAAACTAACATGAGACAGATAAACAGAAGAAAATCAAAACTGTGTACCTACAAGGAATCCACATAAACAGAGTATCCAAACACAGTCAGGCAAAATGAAGTAAATATGTCATTCTGGACTAAGGAACACAGGCATGGGTCAGGAATTTCAAAGGAAAAGAGAGCAATTCACAGGAGGATGAAAAAGAGTAAATGCTTATGAAAGAAATGCTTGCTGGGCCATACAGAAACAATGGGACATGACAGGACTTTAAACAAACAGGCCTTGCTAGATTCCTCCCTAGCTATCATAATTAGTTCACATTATACTGTAATTACCTACGGTGACATTCCTCTCTTAGAGCAGGTCCTCTACCTAAATTCTTTTAGGCAGTTAAAAGAAAGGTCAAAGATTCTTCCTGTGCTTTATATTTCATAGAAATAATCAGACTACGGGTGCCTGAGTGGCTTAATCAGTTAAGCATCTGCCTTTACCTCAGGTCATGATCCCAGAGTCCTGGGATCAAGCCCCGCGTTGGGCTCCCTGTTCAGTGGGGAGCCTGCATCTCCCTCTGCCTCTGCTGCTCCCCCTGCTTGTGCAGTGAATGCTCTGTCAAATAAATAAAATCTTAAAAAAAATAATCATACTATAATAATTCACATGCCAAAGACACATTTTTGGGGTGGCAAATTTTTAATCCTTTCATTTACAAGATCAAACAAATAGAAATACATAGCCCAACTAATATCAAAAAGGCAAGAAATAACAAGTGTGAGGACGTGGAGAAAAGGAAACTCTCATGTTTTGTTCATGGAAATGTAAATTGATGCAACCACTGTGAAAAACAGTATGGAGATGCCTTGAAAAATTAAAAATACAAATACCATATGATCCAATAATTCCACTAGTGGGTATTTACCCAAAGAAAACAAAAATACTAACTAGAAAAGATATATGTACCCCTATGTGTATTGCAGCATTATTTATAATAGCCAAGATATGGAAACAACCCAACTGCCCATCCACATATAAATGGATAAAGAAGATGTGGTATATATATGGAATAGTATTTAGCCATGAGAAAGAATGAAATCTTGACATTTGCAATGACATGGATGGACCTAGAGGGTATCATTACATTAGGTGAAATAAGTCACATAGAAAGATGAATACCATGTGATTTCATTATATGTGGAACATAAAAAAACAAATGAACAAATGAAAGGAATAAACTATTAAATACAGAGAACAAACTGGTGGTTGCCAGAGGGAAAGGTGGGGGATAGTCAAAATACATGAAGGGGATTAAAAATTACGAACTTCCAGTTATAAAATAAATCAATCACAGAGATGAAAAGTACAGCATAGGGAACACAGTCAATCATACTGTAATAATGTATGGTGACAAATGGTGATGACACTTATCAAAGTGAGCACTGAATAATGTAGAGAATTGTCAAATCACTATGTGGTACCCCTGAAACTAATATAACATTGTATGTCAACTATACTTCCATAACAAATTTTTAAAAAGAAAAAAAATTAAGTACATGACCTGAGTTAAATCTGAATTACAGATTAAAAAGAAACATATTTTTGGATAAGTATAGTAAGGGCAGAAAGCTTTTCCCTTCTTCCCTTCTAGGTTTTTCAGCTGCTCTAATAATTAAATTACATAACACAGATGAACAGAAGAAAAACAAATAAGAAAGCTCTTCTTTTGTCTGCTGGGCCCCAAGTCTTCAGCTCCAAATGATCCACATGCAAAAGTGACACAGTCTGAGGTGGATTATTCTCCCCCTCAACAAAAAAGCTTACCTTTAAAAAGACTTGCAGTGCAGGAGAGAACTGAATATTTTATAAAAAGACTACAAAAATTGCAGCCAGCCAAGCTGAGGGCCAGCCCAACCCCCCAGTCCAAATGCAAACGCAGCAATGTGGCTCAGCCACAACAAGGAGGTGCACGAAGCCCACACCAGGGACAGCTCTGGAGTACACTGATTTTGGTGACCAGGAGAGATTACACTAAAGGGCATCACCAGATGCCCTCCACTTAAGGCCACTACTTTCAAGAGCAGGAGACACACAGAGCTGACTTATTTAATACACAGAAACAAACACAAAGAGTAAGACAGAATGGTGGACAGAAGAATATGTTCTGAAAGAAAGAATATGGAAAAAATCACAGAAAAAGACCTAAGTGAAACAAAGATAAGCAATCCACCTGACAAAGAGTTCAAAGTGATGGTCATAAAAACACTCACTGGGCTTAAGAGAACAATGGATGAACACAGAGAGAAATATAACAAAGAGATAAAAAATATATAAAAGAACCAATCAGGGCTGAAGAAGCAATAACTGAAGTGAAAAATATACTATAGAGGGCATAAGCAGCAAATGAGAGGATGCAGAAGAATGGATCAGCAAGTTGGAAGACTGGGTAACAGAAAGCAACTATACGGAGCAGCAGAAAGGAAGCAATTTTTGAGAACAGGTTGGGGCACCTGGGTGGCTCAGTCAGTTAGGCGTCTGCCATTGGCTCAGGTTGTGATCCCAGGGTCCTGGGATCGTGCCCCACATCAGGCTCCCTGCTCAGCCAGGAGCCTGCTTCTTCCTCTCCCTCTGCTGCTCCCCCTGCTTGTGCTCTCCTGCTCTCTCTCTCTGTCAAAAAAATAAATAAAATCTTTTTTAAAAATGAGAATAGGTTAAGGTACCTTTGTGACAACATCAAGGATAATAACATTTGCATAATGGGGGTCCCAGAAGGGGAAAAGAAGGAAAGGCAGAAAACTAACTTGAAGAAATAATACCTGAAAGCTTCCCTAATCTGGGGAAGAAAAGAGACATCAAGGTTCAAGAAGGACAGACAGCCCCAAACAAGATGAACTCAAGGCGGTCCACACCAAGAAACACAATTATTAAAATGTCAAAAATTAAAAAGAGAATCTCAAAGCAGCAAGAGAAAAGCAGTTATGCAAGGGAAAAACAGTAAGGCTACCAGCTAATTCTTCAGCAAAAACTGCAGGCCAAAAGAGAGTGGCATGATATATTCAAAGTGCTGAAAGGAAAAAAATCTACAACCAAAAATACTCTACTAGCAAAGTTATTCAGGATTAAAGGAGAAAGAAAGAGTCTCAGACAACAAAACTTAAATCAACTATACAAGAAATGTTAAATGGACATATTTAAGGAGAAAACACAAGGCCATAACTAGAAGTAAGAAAATTTTGAAAGGAAAAATTTCACTGGTAAAAGCAAACACACAATAAAGATATGAGTTCCATCATTTATTTAGGTAGTATGAAGGCTAAAAAAACAAAAGTAGTAAAATCAATTATATCTAAAAACTTAGTCAAGGAATACACAAAACAACGTAAAATATGACATCATTTACATAAAACATGCAAGAAGGAGTACAACTGCAGTGCTTTTGGACTGTGTTCAAACTTAAGTGACTACCAACTTAATATACATTGCTACATACATGGAAAGTTATAAATGAACATCATGGTAATCACAAACCAAAAACCTGTAATAGATACACAATAAGTAAAGACAAAGGAACCCGAGCATAACACAAAGAAAGTCATTAAGCATCAAGGGAACAGAGCAAGAGCAGAAAGAAAAGATAACTATAAAAACAATGAGCAAGACAGCATACATATCAATCAATTACTCTAAATGTGAATGAAGTAAATGCTCCAATCAAAAGACATATGGTGAAAAAAAAGACAGGCTGACTGAACTGATTAAAAAAAAAAAAATGACCCATCTATATGCAGCCTACAAGAGACTCACTGTAGACCTCAAGACACACACAGGCTGAAAGTGAAGGGATAGAAAAAGATATTCTATGTAAACAGAAGCAAAAAACAAACAACAACAACAAAAAAACCCTGGGTAGCAATGATTATATCAGACAAATCAGATGTTAAAATAAAGACTGTAGGGGCACCTGGGTGGCACAGCGGTTGGGCGTCTGCCTTCGGCTCAGGGCGTGATCCCGGCGTTATGGGATCGAGCCCCACATCAGGCTCCTCGCTATGAGCCTGCTTCTTCCTCTCCCACTCCCCCTGCTTGTGTTCCCTCTCTCGCTGGCTGTCTCTATCTCTGTCGAATAAATAAATAAAATCTTTAAAAAAAAATAAATAAAGACTGTAGCTCAACATTACTAAATATCAAGGAAATGCAAATCAAAACCAGGAGGAGTTATCACCTCACATCTGTTAGAATGGCTGACATCAAAAACAAAAGAAACAAGTTTTGGTGAGGTTGTGGAGATAAAGGAACCCCTGTGCACTGTTGATGGGAATGCAAACTGGTACAGCCACTGTAGGAAACAGTAGGAAGGTTCCTCAAAAATTAAAAATAGAATTACCATATGCTCCAGTAATTCCACTACTGGGTATTTACCCAAAGAATATAAAAACACTAATTTGAAAGGATATGCACACTCCTTTGTTTATTACAGCAATATTTACAATAGTCAAATTATGGAAGCAGCCCAAGTGTCCATTAATGGATGAATGGATTAAGAAGAAGTGGTGTCTAGGTGCCTGGCTGGCTCAGTGGGTAGAGCATGTGACTCGTGATCTCCAGCACATGAGTTCAAGCCCCACACTGGGTGTAGAGATGGCTTAAAGACATATATATAAATACATATAAAATATATATATACATAAAAGAAGTGGTGTATGTATACAATATAATATTATTCGGCCATGAAAAAGAATGAAATCTTGCCATCTTGTGACAATATGGATGGATCTAATGCTAAATGAACTAAATCATTAAGAGGAAGACAAATACCATATGATTTTATTCATATGTGGAATTTAAGAAACAAAACAAATGAACAATGAAAAACAGAGATAATCCAAAAAAAAGATTCTTACCTATAGAGACAAACTGATGGTTACCTGAGGGGGAAGTGGGTGGGGGGGATGGGTGAAACAGGGGAAGGGGATTAAGAGTACACTTACCATGAAGAGCACTGAGTCATGTATAGAATTGTTGGATCACTATATTATACACCTAAAACTCTACTGGAATTTAAATAAATAAATAAATAAATAAATAAATAAAACAAAGACTATACTAAGCGAGAAAGGCATTACATAATGTAAAGGCATAAATCCAACAGAAAGATGTAACATTTGCAAATATCTATACACCTAATATAGGAGCACCTAATTATATAAAGCAAACGTTAAGAGACATAAAGGGAGAAATAGCCAACAATAATAGAACTCTTTAACACCCCACTTACATCAATGGATAGATCATCAAGACAGAAAATTGACAATGGAACAGTGACTTTCAATGACACATAAGGCAAGATGGGCTTGACTTAACAGAGATATACAGAATAAACCATTCAAAAACAGCAGAATTCACATACTTTTCAAGTGTACATGGAATATTCTCCAGGACAGATCTCGTGTTAGACCACAAACAATTTCAATAAATTTTAGGAGACTGAAATCAAAGAAGCATCTTTTCTGCCCACAACATTATGAAACTACAAATCGGTACCAAAAAAAATTACTAGGAAAAAAAAAACACGTGGAAGCTAAACAACATGCTACTAAACTACAAATAGGTCAATGAAGAAATCAAAGAGGAAATCTAAAAACTAATTGGAGACAAATGAAACTGAAAACATTACATTTCAAAATCTATGGGATGGAGCAAAGTGGTTCTAAGAGGAAGATTATGGCAATACAGGCCTACCTCAAGAAACAAGAAAAATCTCAGTCTAACCTTATACGTAAAGAAGCTAGTAAAAGAAGAGAAAATGAAGCCCAAATTTAGCAGAATGAATGAAATAATAAAGAGTGGAAATAAATGAAATAGAGACCAAAAACATGATATTAAATAGATCAAGGAAATTAGGAACTGATGCTTTGAAAAGATTAACAAAATTGATAAACTTTTAGCCAGTCATCAAGAAAAAAAGGAGGGCTCAAATACATAAAATCAGAAATGAAAAAGGGGCGCCTGGGTGGCTCAGTCGTTAAGCATCTGCCTTTGGCTCAGGGCGTGATCCCAGGGTCCTGGGATCAAGCCCCGCATCGGGCTCCCTGCTCCACCGGGAGCCTGCTTCTTCCTCTCCCACTCCCCCTGCTTGTGTTCCCTCTCCCGCTGGCTGTCTCTGTCAAATAAATAAATAAAATCTTTAAAAAAAAGAAATGAAAAAGAAGTTACAACTAATACCACAGAAATACAAAAGATTACGAGACTACTATGAAAAATTATTTGTCAATAAATTAGACAAATTAGGGGAAAACACAAAAATTCCTAAAGATAGACAATATTCTGAGAATCAACCAGAAAGAAACAGAAAATCTCAACATACCAATTAGTATAATGGAATTGAATCAGTAGTCAAAAAACTCACAAGGGGCATCTGGGTGCCTTCAGCTCAGGTCATGATATCACTCAGGGTCCTGGGATCAGGCCCCATGTCAGGCTCTCTGCTCAGCACGGAGTCTGCTTCTCCCTCTCCCTCTGCTCCTCCCCCCTGCTCGTTCTCTCTCTCTCTCTCTCAAATAAATAGAATCTTAAAAAAAAAAAAAAACCTCCCAACAAACATAAATCCAGAACCAGGGGCACCCGACTGGTTCAGTCAGTACAGCACATGACTCTGGGGGTAGTGAGTTCAAGCCCCATGTTGGGTGTGGAGCCTAATTCAAATAATAAATAAATAAATAACTGGTTAATACTATATCTTTAAAAAAAGGTACTCAATGGAATATAAATACCACAGTAATTAGAAACCTACAATCATCCATTAAAAAATATACAAACTATCCTCCAAAAATGTTGTACCAACAGTATAGGAAAATGTTCTTTCTCCAATATGCTGACATTGAATATTATTAATTTTCAAAAATTTTGCCAATCTGACAGGTGATCTGTGTTTCTTTGCATTTGCCTGATGAATAATGAAGCTACACATAGTTTCAAATGTTTATTGGCTATTTTTGCTTCTTCGGTGTAGTATCTATTCATATATTTTGCCCCTCTTCTATTACGTTGTCTTTTTCCTATCAATATGTAGGATTCTTTATATATTAAGAATGTAAATCTTTTTTATTATATAGGTTGCAAATATCTGCGTAGTGATTTGTTTTAAATTTTTATTTATGAAGGCAACACTTTATTTTTTTCAGGATTTATTGATTTATTTATTTAAGTAATTTCTACACCCAATGTGGGGCTTGAACTAATGATTCTGATATCAAGAGTTGCACACTCCTCCAACTGAGCCAATC
The DNA here is from genome assembly GCF_002007445.2 of Ailuropoda melanoleuca. Taxonomy (NCBI): domain Eukaryota; kingdom Metazoa; phylum Chordata; class Mammalia; order Carnivora; family Ursidae; genus Ailuropoda; species Ailuropoda melanoleuca. Next base: position 84,240,392 of record NC_048238.1, on the reverse strand, counting down.
AGGCACCCAGAAGGCAACACTTTAAATTCTATCAAACATTCAAAGAAGAATTAATACCTATCCTTCTTGAATAGAGAAGAGGAAAAAATGCTTCTGAATTGATTTTACAAGGCTAGCGTTACCCTGATATCAAAGCAGACAAAGACACTACAATAAAAGAAAATTACAAGTCAATAACCCTGATGAACATACATGCAAAAATCCTCAATAAAATATTTGCAAAATTAATTCAATAGTACATAAAAAGGACCATTCACCACGATCCAGTGATATTTACTCCAGGGATGCAAGGATGATTCAGTATCTCCAGATCAATCCTTGAGATACACCACATTAAGAAATGAAATATAAAAATCGTATAATTGTCTCAACGGATGCAGAAAAAAACATTTCACAAAATTGAGCATCTATTCATGAGAAGCACTCTCAACAAAGTAGATATAGAAGGAACATACCTCAAAAAAATAAAGGCCATACATGACAACAAACATCATACCAATGTTAAAAAGCTGAGAGGTTTTCTTCTAAGATTAGGAAGGCAAGGGTTCTTTTATTTCAATACAATACTGGAATGACTAACCACAGAAATCAGACAAGAATACATAAATGGCATCCAAACTGGTAAGGAAGAAGTAAAACTGTCACTATTTGCAGATGACATAATACTATATACTATGTAGTATACTATATATAAAAAACCCTAAAGACCACCAAAAAATACTAGAATTAATAAATTCAGTAAACATGTAAGATATAAAATCAATATACAGAAATCTGTTGTGTTTCGACACAATAACGACAAAATATCAGAAAAAAAATTAGGAAAACAATCCCATTTACAATTGCACTGGAAAAAATTGCTTAGGAATAAATTTAACCAAGTTGAAAGACTGTAATCTGAAAACAGTAAAACACTGATTAAAAAAAACCGAACACAGGGGCGCCTGGGTGGCTCAGTCGTTAAGTGTCTGCCTTTGGCTCAGGGCGTGATCCCAGGGTCCTGGGATCGAGCCCCACATCAGGCTCCTCCACTGGGAGCCTGCTTCTCCCTCTCCCACTACCCCGGCTTGTGTTCCCTCTCTCACTGGCTGTCTCTCTGTCAAATAAATAAATAAAATCTTAAAAAAAAACAACTGAACACAATATAAATAAATGGTAAGATATACCCTCCACATTGATTAGAAGAATTAATATTGTTAAAATGTCCATACTACCCAAACCAATCTACAAATTCAATGCAATGCTTATCAAAATACCAACAGTATTTTTCACAGATTTAGAACAAATGATCCTAAAATTTGTATGGAACTAGGGAAGACCCTGAATAGACAAAGCAATCCTGAGAAAGAAGAACAAAGCTGGAAATATCACAATTCCAGATTTCAAATTATATTACAATGTTATACAAATTGTCACATTTGTCCAAAAAACACATATAGATGGTCAATATACATTAAAAGATGCTTAACATCACTAGTTACCAGGGAAGTGGAAATCAAAACAACATGAGATATCACCTCACATGAGAATGACTAAAATATAAGTCAAGAAATAACAACTGTTGGTGAGGATGTAGAGAAAAGGAAACCCGTGTGCACTGTTTGTGGAAATGTAAATTGGTGTAACCACTGTGGAAAACACTATAAAAGTTCCTCAAAAAATTAAAAATAGAAAATACCTTATGATCCAGTAATTCCATTACTGGGTATATACCCAAAGAATGCAAAAACACTAATTCAAGAAGATATATGTACCCCTATGTTTATTGCAGGATTATTTACAAAGCTCAGACATTGAAGAAACCTGTGTCCATTGATAGACAAAAAAAGATGTGAAATACACATGCAATGGAATATTACTCAGCCATAAAAAAGAATGAAATCTTCCCATTCACAAAACCACAGAAAGACCTAGAGAGTATTATGCCACATAAGATAAATCAAATGGAGAGGACAAATAACAAATGATTTCACCTGTATGTGGATTCTAAAAAAAACAAAACAAATTCATAAACAAAAAACCGAAACAGACTCATAAACAGAGAACAAACTGGTGGCTGCCAGAGGAAAGGGGGTAAGGGATGGAATAGGCAAAATAGGTGAAGGGAATTAAGAGTAACAAACTACCACTTATCAAATAAATGTCACAGGGGTGCCTGGGTGGCTCAGTGGGTTAAGTGCCAGACTCTTGGGTTTCAGTTCAAGTCATGATCTCATGGGTTGTGAGATCGAGCCCTGAACCCCACAACAGGCTCTGCCCTCCGCAGGGAGTGTGCTTAAAGATTCTCTCCCTCTGCCCTTCCTCCCACTCACTCTCACTTTCAAATAAATAAATCTTCAAAAAATAAAATAAAATAAAATAAAATAAAATAAAATAAAATAAAATAAATGTAAGAGATGAAAGGTATAACACAGAAAATATAATCAATAATATTATAATGTTGTATGGTGACAGAAAGTAACTACATGTATGATGAAAATTGCATAATGCATTATGTAGAGAATTCTCCAATCACTAAGTTGTATACCTAAAACTAGTAATATTGTATGTCAACTATTTCAAATTAAGCAAAACGTAAAAAAATAATTTGTAATGAAAAAAGAAACTGAAGGTGAAACAAATAAATAGAAAGATATATATACTATGATTATAGACTGGAAGAATGAATATTGTTAAAATGTCTATAATACACAAAGCAACCCACAAGTTTAATACCAGCCCTAAGAAAATACTTACGGTGGGGTGGTTTTTTTTTTGTTTTTCTGTTAAGCTTTAATTCCACTATAGTTAACAGTGTTATATTAATTTCATGTACACAATATAGTAACTAAACAACTCCATACATCACCCAGCGCTCATCAAGACAAATACACTCCTTAATCCCCATCACCTATTTCACCCATCCCTCCACCCACCTACCCTCTGGTAACCATCAATTTGTTCTTTATATTTAAGAGTCTATTTCTTGGTTTGTCTCTCTCTCTTTTTTTTCCTTTGCTCATTTGTTTTGCTTCTTAAATTTCACATATGAGTATATAGCATTTATATGCCCTAGCTCCATCCATGTCATTGCAAATGGATTCACAGAATTAGAATAAATAAACCTAAAATTTCCTTGGAACCACAAAAGAACCAGAATAGCCAAAGCAACCTTAAGAACAAATCTGGAGGTATCACAATACCAAATTTCAAACTATACTACAAAGCAATAGTAATCAAAGCAGAATGGTACTACTGGCAAAAACACAGGTACATAGATCAATAGAACATAACAGCCCAAGGGCGCCTAGGTGCCTCAGTCAGTTAAGTGGCTGCCTTTGGCTCAGGTTGTGATCTCAGAGTCCTGGGATCTAGTCCCACTTCAGGCTCCCTGCTCAGCGGGGAGTCTGCTTCTCCCTCTCCCTCTGCCCCTCTCCTCTGTTCAAGCTCTCTCACACGTGCACTTGGGTGCTCTCGCTCTCTCAAGTAAATAAATAAAATCTTTAAAAAATAGAACATAACAGCTCAGAAATATAACCAAGCTTACATGGTCAATTAATCTATGACAAAGGAGACAAGAATATACAGTAGAGAAAAAAAACAGTCTCTTCAATAAATGGTGCTGGAAAGATGAACAGCCACATGCAAAAGAATGAAACTGGGTCATTTTCTTGCACAATACATGGAAATAAACTGAAAATAAATAAAAGACCAAAATATAAGGGGTGCCTGGGTGCTTCAGATGGTTAAGCATCTGACTCTTGATCTCAGCTCAGGTCTTCATCTCAGTGTCAGGAGTTCAAGCCCCGTGTTCGGCTCTAGCCTGGACATGGAGCCTACTTAATTCATTAATTAATTAAAATAAAATAAAATAATAAAGACCAAAATGTAAGATCTGAAACCATAAAACTCCTAAAAGAAAACACAGACAATTTACAGACATCAGCCATAACAGTATTTTTCTGGTTAGGTCTCCTCAGACACAGGGGGAAAAAAGCAAAAATAATTAAATGGGACTACACCAAACTGAAAAGCTTTTCCACAGCAATAGAAATCACCAAAAAACCAAAAAGGCAACCTCAAGAATAGAGAAAATATTTGCAAGTCATATATCTGATAAGGGACTAATATTCAAAATTTATAATCAACCCATACAACTCAACACCAAAACAAAAATTGAATCAAAACAGGGCAGAGTACCTAAACAGACATTTTTCTTTGAGAAAAAAAATTACATATGGCCAATGGACGCACAAAAAGATGCTCAAAATCACTAAATATCAGGGAAATGCAAATCAAAACCACAATATTATCTAACACCAGTCAGGATGCCCAGGGTGGAAAAGAGAAAAAAACAAGTGTTGCACATGATATGTAGAAAAGGGAATCCTTCTGCAATGTCGGTGGGAACGTAAATTGATGCAGCCGCTATGAGAAACACTATGGACTTTCCTCAAAAAACTAAACATACAGGTATCAAACAATACAATAATTCTACTTCTGGGTATTTACCCAAACAAAAACAAAAACATGAACATTAAAAAACATATTCACCCTAATGTTGATCCCAGCATTATCTACAATAGCAAAGATATGGAATCAATTGAGGCGTCCATCCATGGATGACTGGATATAAAAGATGTGGTAGAAATGCACAATAGAATATTTACTCAGCCATACTAAAGAATGATTACCATTAATGGTAACCTGGATGGAACCAGACGGTATTAATGCTACCAGAAATCTCAGACAGAGAAACACAAACACCACACGAATTCGCTAAAAAGTGGAATCTAAAAAACAAATCAACAAACAAAACAGAATCAAAAATGGAGAGAAAAAACGAGGTTCCCGAAGGGAGGGGATGGGGGATGGGCAAAATAGCTGAAGGGAATTAAGAGGTGCGAAATTGCAGTCAGAAAATAAATACGTCTCCACAATGAAAACTATGGCATACAGAATATAAACAATGATGTAATATTAACTTTCTATGGTGACAGAGGGTTAACTACACTTCCAAGGTGAGCAATTCCAAATATACATAATTGTCGAATCACTACGCCGTACATTTGAAATTACGATAATATTTTAGGTAAAGTACATTTCTATTAAAATTTTTTAAGTAAAAAACAAAAATATACCTACGAAAATCAAAATAAAATAATAACTTTAATAAAAACAAGGATAAGACAATATAAAATACAATGTAAAATAAAATATACTATAATAAAAAATAAAGGGAAAATACAACATATAAAGAAAATAAAAACCAAAATAAACAGTAAAATAAAATATAAAATGAAATAACATAAAAAAAAACCCACCGTTTCCCTCTAGCGTCTGCCACTATTAAATTACACAAAAGAAATAGGACGATATCAAACAACACACATACCACAAGTGGTTTCAAAAATTGCTATTTACACCAAGGATCCTGGAATCCGACGCGAAGATGGTGCCCGGACGGCTCCCGAGAACACACCTTGAGAAGGAGATGTAGGACGCGGTCGAGGGCCCACAGCTAAGGGCTGAGGCCACCCAGGTCTCTGCAGGGAGGAAGGAGGCGAGTCACAGCCGCGGCTACGCAGAAAGCCCGCAGCTTCGCCGGGCTAGGGGGGAGCTTCGAAGAAACGCTACGCTTCCCCCACCCCGAGGCAACACCCCGGAACCACTGCTACCGCAGGAGGGGGGCCACCCGATCGTGGATCCGGGAGACCGAGGACGCCTCGGCTCACAGAAGCCACTGCGGCGCCACAACCCAAACCTGGGGGACCGGGGGAGACATTTTGGGTGCACCGGCAAAACTCGTCCCCGGGGCTGGGGTCGTCCTGGCAACAAGAAGGGTGCTGTGTGCCAGTGTAAATAACCCGATCGGGCAACAGGTACACGGCCTCGGTTCCGCAGGAGCCCCTCTCCCTCCCCGAGTCCCAGTGGACAAAAACCCACGTCCTTTCTCCGCCGGGGACTGGGAACGACTGCACGCAAGGACCACGGGCCCCGGACATGATCTCGCCGAAAGGTGCCAGGCGGCTGGAGCTGACGACCGAGCGATGCTGGGCCCTCGGCCTCCGGGGAGGGGGGAAAGGGAGGACACAGAGCCCAGCGCTGGCCTCGAAGGGGGGCCCCTCTCGTGGTACCTTTGCGGACGCAGGACCCTCCCGCCGGAACGCGGTCTGCACGTCTCCTCCACCCAAAGGGCCGGCACCGGACACACCTTGCCGAGCACCAGCAGCACGCGCGGCTGCCGCTTCTCCGGTAGCCCCGTGAGTAGCCCCTTACAAGTGTCCCTTCCAGTGCCCGCGTGGGCCTCAGCTCCTCGCCGCGACTGGGACTCAGCCCCGCCTGGAAGCACACTGTTCTCTCCCTAGAGGCTGACGCCACCCCGTGTTGCACGGCGGCGCGGTCCCGCTAGGGCGGGGGGGGAGGGCCGGGGGAAGATGGGGTGCTGCAGGACAGGGTGGCTCCTCGTAAGCCGGCTGCGTGGGCACTTGGGGAACTTCGGAGATGGCCGTGGCCTCCTGATGGGGGCTCAGGGACGCGGCTGCACGAAAGCAGGCCTCCTTGCCTTCCTGGAGGAGCGGCACCGTCCATCACGTGCACTCACCCCGTACCACACGCAAAACAAATACACAGAGAATGAATTTAAAACTTTACTGAAAAGACAACAAGTGCCCCCAAAGAGAGGGTCCGTGAATTTGCCCTTCTCTCGAGTACATTTCGCGGGTATTTCGGGAACTGCTCTTAACCGTGAGCTACACAGAACGGGAATGCGCTCAAAAGCACCGTGGGAAAAAACCGCCGCGGAGGCAGGCCATTGTGTGGGCAAAGGGCTCACAAGAGAACCACGGACGGTAGGAGACCGGGAGCGACCACAGGAGGGCAGCCGCACGGAGGGAAAGGTGGAGGAAGCCAGGGCAGGGGAGGCAAGAAGACAACAGGAAAGAGAGGCATGGGCTGCTGAGGTGGCCCCAGCGGCGGTGCGAGCGAGAGCGGCGGCCCCGCGAGGAGCGGGCAGATTTGCTGGGCTCGGGACCCTTAGACCAAGTGCGATGCTTCCCTCCGAGGCCCCCCGCTCCTGGCGGTGCGAACCCGCCGCTGGAGCCCCTGTTGCTGCCAGTGGTGCCTTGGCTTCCAGAACGCGATGCCACGCAACTGCCCAAAGCGGAGACTTGGATCTAGTGCCTGGGAAGTCTACAAAGCCCTTCCAGCGCCTTGAGTGGGCTCCTGCCCGCGACGGGACCGGCCGTGTGCAGCCACGGAATTGAGCCACGGAAGCAACCAGTTCCCTGCATCCTTCTGGTTCCTCGTGACCTTCTTGGAGTCTAAGCTGAACAGGAGACCGTGTCTTTTCTCAGCCAGGTGCCTGAAATGACTGAAGGGAAGGGCGATGGGTCATAAGACGTTTCAGAGAGCCCCGTTGGGCAATACACTCAATTCAGCTTGCGTTAGGGTGTGTGTGTGTGTGTGTGTGTGTGTGTGTGTGTGTGTGTGTGTATCTCATGTTATATAATATAGGGTGTGCAGTGTGTCATGTATATGTGTGCGTACATATAATATAGGAATGGCTCTGGGCGCCTGGGTGGCTCAGTCCCTTAAGCTTGGGACTCTTGGTTTTGGCTCAGGTCAGGATCTCAGGGTCCTGAGATTGAGCCCCTGCATCAGGCTCCCCACTGGCTCAGTGCAGTCGGCTTGAGATTTTTTCCCTCTTCCTCTCCCTCCTCCTCTGCTCCTCCCCTGCTAGTGCTCTCGCTAAAATAAATAAATAAACAAACAATTAAATAAATAAAATCTTAAAAAAAAAAAGGAATGGCTCAAGTCAAAGTACATGTTTTTTAATCTTTTCTGAACTAAAAGAAAAATCTGAAAGGAATGGGGGGAAAAGTACAAAGTATTGAAAGTATTTTCTATGGAAATGGCAATATGTTTATATTACAGTTGCATTATTGAGTATAAAAACAGAGGCTGAATTACATTTTTTTAGATTTTTTAAAATTTATTTGAGAGAGGGGGGAGAGAGCACAAGCTGGGGGGAGGGGCAGGGGGAGAGGGAGAAGCAGACTCCCTGCTGAGCAGGGAGCCGGATGTGGGGCTCCATCCCAGGACCCTGAGATAATGACCTGAGCCCAAGGCAGACACCCAACCAGCTGAGCCACCCAGGAGTTCCTTTTGTTTTTTTTTTAAAGATTTTGAATTACTTTTTTTTTTAAGATTTTATTTATTTTTTTGACAGGGAGAGAGAGAGAGCACAAGTAGGGGGAGCGGCAGGCAGAGGGAGAGGGAGAAGCAGACTCCCCACTGAGTAGGGAGCCCACTGAGGGGCTCGATCATGGCCTGAGCCGAAGGCAGATGCTTAACTGACTGAGCCACCCAGGAGCCCCTTGAATTACATTTTAATTACAGATAAACAACAATATATTTTTCAATAAGAACATCCCATGCAACATTTGGGACATACTTATAAGAAAACATTTGTTGTTGTTTATTTGAAATTCAAATATAAGGGAAAGTTTTGCACTTTACCTGCCAATCCAAGTTTATTTCCCAATCTTGAAAATCAAAAAGATTAAATATCGATATATTTAAAAATTTTTGAATTTCTATTCTTTTGTTCTTTTATATAATACTTTTAGTCATAAGTGATCATTGGCATTATGAAAATTCAAGGAATCACTAGAAATCCAAAGCAGAAAGAGCAAATCTACTCACATCTCAGGGAGAAAAAAAATAATCATGGTTGGTATTGGTGATATTCCATATTGCTTGATATTCTCGAGGCTGTCCCTAGGTGCAGGATGAAGAAGAAAGGGTGAATGAATAAATGTTTGTAGAGAGGGGATCTAATAAGATTAGAATCATACTACATATGCTTTAAAAAATAAAAAGTATTAAATTTAAATTTTACTTCATTTAATAGAAGAAGAAGAAACAGGAGATTGAAAGAACTGCTGAACTTCAGGAAATTGTTCCTTCACCACAAGAGATAGTAATTTCACAAAATTCCCTTTTTCTTCTCCAGAGGACTCTGAACTTCTCAGTTACCTTGTCTCTGAGGCATATTTCTTAAGACTCTCCCAAATATGCCCACTTATCATTAAGAGCAGCTACAAAATGTTCCAGCAAGTATGATCAGGTCATGTGGGGTCTGATTTATTACCGTAGGGCCTCCTGTCTGGGACACCCAGATGTCTTGGTCCTCGGTGATCATAAATTTGAGATCAGAACTAGGTAAACAGAGTGAAGGACTGAGTTAAAGAAACAGCCAGGGACAGAGAAGGGAGAAAACAAAGCATACATGGGAGCCAGGAGGAAGAGGGTAGAACAATGGCATCCTAGGATGGTGAACTTTAGAAGTTTGTTCTTTCTCACTTTCTTTTCAGTGCTTTCAGTGACATTCTTCTGCTCCAGAGAATGAAAATTGTTTAATGTTAGCTTCTCATGCAAAGGTTGCAAATTGGCTGCCACAGCCTGAATCTATTCTGCAGTCCTTTTTTGGGTAGTCAGCACACTTTTCAATAAAACATATTTTAGTTACGGATGCCTGGGTGGCTCAGATGGTCAAGCATCAGCCTTCAGCTCAGGTCATGATCCCAAAGGCCTGGGATTGAGCCCCAGATCGGGTTCCCTGCTCAGTGGGGAGCCTGCTTCTCCCTCTCCCTTTGCCCCTCCCCCCACTTGTGCTCTCTGGCTCTCTTTGTCAAATAAGTAAATAAAATCTTAAAAAAACATATTTCAGTTAGTTGTCAACATTTAAAGAATGGAAGGTTTCATATAAACATCTGATTTGGGGCCAGTCTTGAAAAAAACTGGAAAATCTGGCAGTCTTGGCCCAACATTCCCCCCCACAGCACACTGAGCTGGGGCTGAGTACTGGCCATCCCCTTTGAAAAAGATATATTCTTCCTCAGTTTGCCAGCCCCACTCTCCTTGCTGTTATGTTACCTATTGAGCTAGTAACCCTGGTCATTTAACACATGTTTTGTAGGGGCGCCTGGGTGGCTCAGTGAGTTGAGCCGTCCGACTCTTGGTTTCAGCTCAGGTCATGATCTCGGGGTCATGAGATCAGGCTCTGAGCTCAGTGCAGAGTCTGCCTGGGATTCTCTCTCTCCCTCTCCCTCTGTGGGCGCCCCCCCATGCTCTCTCTCTCTCTCTCAAATGAATAAATAAATCTTTAAAACAATTTAAAAACAGGCGCACCTGGGTGGCACAGCGGTTGAGCGTCTGCCTTCGGCTCAGGGCGTGATCCCGGCGTTGTGGGATCGAGCCCCACATCGGGCTCCTCTGCTATGAGCCTGCTTCTTCCTCTCCCACTCCCCCTGCTTGTGTTCCGTCTCTCGCTGGCTGTCTCTATCTCTGTCGAATAAATAAATAAAATCTTTAAAAAAAAACAATTTAAAAACAAAATGAAACATGTTTTTTAGGGGTGTCTGGCTGGCTCAGTCAGAAGAGTATATGACTCTTGATCTCAGGGTTGTGAATTCAAGCCCCATGTTGGGTGCAGAAATTACTTAAATAAATAAAACTTAAAAAAAAAAACCAAAACATGTTTTTCACTATGTGAAATGTCAGGCATACACAAAAGTAGAGAGAATCACAACCTTATGTATTCATGTCTCAGTTTCAGCAATTATTCTTACCCAGCCTTGTTTCATCAATACCCTAACCAATTCAGCATACTTGCATATGCTCCTGGATTACTTTGATGGAAATCAAGACATCACATAGTTTCTTCTGTAGGCATTTCAGTGTGTAATTCTAATCATGCCTTTTTCCATCATGCCACATATGCCACGGGTTATACTGTGGTGATAGGATATATTAGGCAATAATAGTAGTGAACATTTTTATAAGATTTATTTATTTATTTGAGAGAAAAAGCACAAGTGGGAGGAAGAGCAGAGGGAGAGAATCTCAAACAGACTCCCCACCGAATGCAGAACCCAACTCTGGGTTCAACGCAGGGCTCCATCCCAGGACCCTGAGATCATGACCTGAACTGAAAACCAAGCGTCAGCTGCTCAACCGACTGAACCACCCAGGCGCTCCAGTAGTGAACATTTCTGAGGGCTTCTTCTGTGGCTGGACATTGTGCCAGGTACTTACATATGTTAAGTCATTTCTTCCTCTTGTCAATTCTATGCTATCCATATCATATATAAATTTAAATACATAAATATTTTTATTTACTTACAAATTTATATTTTCCTTTTTTAAAAAAGATTTTATTTATTTATTTATTTATTTGACACAGAGAGAGAGAGTATAAGCAGGGGTAGCAGCAGTGGAAGGGGGAGAAGCAGGCTCCCTGCTGAGCAGGGACTCAATCCCAGGATGCTGGGATCATGACCTGAGCCAAAGGCAGATGACCAACTGACCGAGCCATTCAGGTGCCCCATGTATTTATTTTACTTATAATAAATAAATATATATATAATTGTATACAGAGATTAGAAGAAGCATGGGGTGCCTGGGTGGCTCAGTCGTTAAGCATCTGCCTTTGGCTCAGGGCGTGATCCCAGTGTTCTGGGATCGAGCCCCACATTGGGCTCCTCTGCTGGGAGTCTGCTTCTTCCTCTCCCACTCCCCCTGCTTGTGTTCCCTCTCTCGCTGGCTGTCTCTCGCTCTGTCAAATAAATAAATAAAATCTTTAAAAAAATACCTTAAAAAAAAAGAAGAAGAAGTAATTTTGGTTTTTTGTTTTTTTGTTTTAAGGAAATCGTGTTCCCTCTGGTAATGTTGAATTCCCATAAACTGGGGCTCACATACCTCATTTTCCACTCACAAAGACCCAAAGTTCAAAACTTATTTTCCAGGGGCACCTGGCTGCCTCAGTCAGTGGAGCATGCAACTCTTTATCTCAGGGTTGTGGGTTCGAGCCCCATAATGCGTGTAGAGAATATTTAAAAATAAAATATTTATTTATTTATTAAATATTTTATTTTATTTCTTTGTCAGAGAGAGAAAGGAAGAGTGAACACATTCAAACACTGTTTACAAAAACCTAGCTAGCTAGCATCAGACCAACATTTCTCGGCTTGATTTATTTTTTTTAATATTTTTAAGATTAATTTTTGAAGTCATCTCTGTACCCAACATGATGCTTGAACTCATGACCCCGAAATCAAAAGTTGCATGCTCCTCCAACTGAGCCAGCCAAGTGCCCCATCACCCTTTATTTTTCTGAAAATTGAGTGTGCTCTGAAGTGATGTTATATTCTTTTTTAAACTTTCTGTATGTATTTACAAATATTGGTTATTTGTTTTGTTTTGTTTCATTTTATGGTTTTGGCACATTAAACAGAGAGATAGACCCACTGAGTTTGTAGCCTTGCAACAGGGGCAGTATGGAGCCCATGGTCTTCGTGGTGATTCTGAACATGGAAAGGCCCTTAGCCCTTCACAGCATCTAGGGAATCCACGGGACAGGACTCAGCCACTTGCGTCTTTAACTAACTGACACTCTGTTGGGCTAACTGAGATCCTTGGGTTTTATCCTCAGTCAAGGAAGACGGAGAAAGGAGAAAAAAGATAATGAAATAGCATAAGAAATAAAGGAAATAGGAAAAGAGGTACATGGTGGGGAGCAGGAAAAGGTCACTAATAATGGGGAAGAGGCAAGACTCTTAACTATAGGAAACAAACTGAGGGTTGCTGGAGGGGAGGTGGGTGGGGGGATGGGGTAACTGTAACAGACCTTACGGAGGGCGCCTGAAGTAATAAGCATGGGTGTTATAGGCAACTAATGAATTACTAAATTCTACCTCTGAAACTGATAATAGAGTAAAGGTTAATTAAATTGAATTTAAATTTAAAAAAGGAGGAAGAGGAAGTTAAGAGTGTGTGAGCCCAGGGCCTCCTGGGTGATTCAGATGGTTGAGCATCTGCCTTCTGCTCAGGTCATGATCTCCAGGTCCTGGGCTCAAGTCCCACATCAGGCTCCTGGCTCAGCAGGGAGTCTGCTTCTCCCTCTCCCTCCGCCTCTACCCCTTCTTGTGCTCTCCCTCTCTCTCTCAAATGAATAAAGAAAATCTTTTTTAAAAAGGGGGGATGGGTCCAAAGCCTGACTCACTGTGTGTCCTGGGCCAGTTGCGTGAACCTGTCTCTCAACTTCCTCACCTGAAAAGTGGGCATAATAACAGTGCTTGCATCACTAGGTTTTCGTGAGGGTTCAGTGAGTTTTGTAGCCTCTTCTACTCCAAACATCCGATCCATCAGCAAATCCTCTAAGCTCCACCGCAAAAACACATACCACAACCTTTCACTTTTCCCACATGCCTTAAACCTCACCACTCTTTCTGAAAGTGGAATGCTACATTAGCTTTCTGTCTCCCTGCTTTCACCTTTTCTCTCCTATGACCATTCTACACTAGTAAGCCAGAACATTCTGATGATAAAAATGTGAATTAGACCCTGTTGTGCTGGTGACTATAACTTTTATAGTGCTTATCCCTCCGTTGGGCTTAGAATAGGCATTTAATACATGGTGACTATTATTGCATTATTATTTTCTGGCTTCTAGGAATAAAATGCATTAGGTCTAGAAAGAGAATCTGTTTAGTGAAATGAACATGAAGCAGCCAACATAGGCTTATGGACTAAAGCACATACATGTGCAAAAAGACACAATACGAGTATTATTTTTACAAGAAAATGTCCTATTTTCATGGCACACATTGAACAATCTCTCTCTCTCTCTCTCTCTCCCCTCTTGGGCTCATGTGGAAAAAAATAAATGAACAGGGCTGCAGTGGAAATGTGAGGCTGCATGGTGAATGGTCATTTGTGAAGTTTTGTTATTATCACCTTGATTAATACTCACAACATCCCATTACAATTGGCAGTTCCCACTTTAAAGATGATTAAACCAAGGCAAAATAAGAATAAGCAGCTCACCAGATTAGCCAGATAACAAGTGGTGAGCAAAACCAGGACGTAGAACTCTGTAGTCTGACTCCAGGGCTTGTGCTCTCAGAAACCTGTCACGTCAGACCATGATTCCTGGCTACATTTTTTTTTTTTAAGTAAGCTCCATGCTCAGTGTGGAGCCCAACACAGGGCTCAAACTCACGATCCTGAGATTAAGACCTGATTTGAGATCCAGTGTCGGACACTTAGGGAGCCTGGGTGGCTCAGTGGGTGAAGCGACTGCCTTCAGCTCAGGTCGTGATCCCGGGGTTCAGAGATCAAGTCCCGTGTAGGGCTCCCTGCTCGGCAGGGAGTCTCCTTCTACCTCTGCCTGCCACTCTCCTTGCTTGTGTGTGCTCTCTCTCTCTCTGACAAATAAATAAAATCTTTAAAAAAAAAAAAAGAGTTGGACACTTAATCAACTGAGCCACCCAGGGTCCCCAGTTTCCTGGCTACTTTTGCTTAGAATAGGGCTCCATTTGAATTTTAAAATAAAAAGTAAATTAAATTTAGCTTAAAATTTTTAAGTAAATACTAGCATGGTTGGTACGGAGTTAGGGCAAAACTCAGCCCGGGTATGTGAGTGACTGGAGGTTAGATAACACTGAATCACACAGTGGGGAAAAAAAAAAGCTGAGAAGAGATTNGGGGCGGGAGAAGGAGCAGCGGGGGGGGGTGTAGGTGGAAAGTCACCTGGGTTCATGCCAAGAGCCCAGCACAGGAACTGGCTGAGCTTGCACGGGGGACTTGCTACCACAGACGTTAAAGTGGAACACTACGGAAGATGCGTACTCCACCGTGGTGTCCAACGGTAGCAAAATACACTAGGTTTTTTGGGTGCACTAAGCACTGGGGGGGGGCCTACACTCGCACTCTGACGTGGATTCATCACTAAAAATCTGGATTACTTGAACTTTTTTGAGGGGCACATTGGATTTCTTGTGGAGCGCATCTTACCCAGAATGCTCCGCAAACCCGGCCCCGAGATCCCTCTCTAGGCACCCCCGGGAACATGGCGGGCTCCGCTTTCTGTGTCCTTCCAGAAACTCAGTTAATTATTTTAGTTTAATTACTAGCCATGGTGTGTGCAGACTGCCAAATATAGAGGGTTGGACCCTGAGACTTTCTCCAAACTTTTCCGAAAGGGTTCCTGTAGGTCGTGTGAAGTCTCCAGCCCCCATCTCTCCCCCACACTTCCCCTTCCCCAGCCATTGCCCCCAGATCGGTTTGCGTAAATCCGGTACAGCCCCTTTCTCAGAGCCGACACTCCGGTCAAGTCGGGGAGTGGTAAACTGAACTGTAAATTAGAGCCGCCATTCTCCACACACCCAACCCCCCTACCAGCACCCATCTTTCCCAGAGGGCCTACATTTTGGCCACGCCCTGACCACTTCCGTGCCTAAGCAAGTCCCACCCACTGCAATTGGCGGGAAAAGGAAAGCCAATAGCAATCGTCTACGGCAGAGCGCGCGGGCATTAAACCTGCTCCAAACCCTGTGGAATCGCAGGAGGCGCCAAAAGAGGACCAGCTTGCGCCTCTGCCTGCAGCTGTGTTCTCAACCACCAGAAGGTTTGTGGAAGCGCTGGACTTCCACCTCACCACCGCCATGGAGCCTCTGCCCAGAGGCAGCTGCCATGACCCCGGTGACCACCATGACCCCAGCAACTACTGGCTGGGAACGTACCAAAAGGAAATAAGATCTGAATCTGTGCAGAGTGTAGCACCAGAAGCTGAAGGCGGCGGCATTCATGAAGGAAATCCAAGCCTTGTGGGCAACATCAACAACCAAGGCGGCGTCAGCTCTGAAGGCAGCTTCAACGCTGAAGGCGGTGTCAACACTGAAGGCGGCGTCAACACTGAAGGCGGCGTCGACTATGAAGGCGGCCCCAACTTTGAAGGCGACATCAACTTTGAAGGTGACTTCAACTTTGAAGGCGACTTCAACTTTGAAGGCGACTTCAACTTTGAAGGCGACTTCAACTTTGAAGGCGACTTCAATTTTGAAGGCGACTTCAACTACGAAGGAGACATCAACTACGAAGGCAACATCAACTATGAAGGTGTCGTCAACTATGAAGGTGACATCAACTACGAAGGCGACATCAACCGTGAAGGCGACATCAACCGTGAAGGCGTCGTGAACCGCGAGGGTGAAGAGAACCCCGAGGTCGGCGGTGGCGTCCAGGAGCTGGGGCAGCAGCCGCCTGAAGAGCTACCCCAAGCGGCTGCTGCTGAGGCTCCGCAGCCCCGGAGCAGGCCCCGAGGAGCCCAGCGCAATAAGTTCACTCCGATGCAGGTGCAGGAGCTGGAAAGCGTTTTCCAGCACACCCAATACCCAGATGTGCTTACAAGGTAAGAAGCTAGCCCCAGCAGGTACCCGGTTCTCCAGGGACCTTGGGCTCGTTTCCAGGCGTCTTTGTTTCTCTCCCACCCCTCAGCCTCCTTCTTTCCCTCCTAAACCAAAAAGGCCAAGGGTTGAGGGAAGGAGAATGCCTTCTGTGCATCAAGGGAAATATTTTTATACGGTAATTATGTGAAACAAGTCTGGAAACTGGGGTGGGTGATCTTTTTGGTTTTGCTTTTTAAGTTGCGGTCGGGGCGCCGGGCTGGCTCCGTTGACAGAGCCGGCAACTCTTGACCTCCGACGCAGGGAGTACGAGCCCCACATTGCGAGTAGAGATTACTTAAATAAACTTAAAAAAAAAAAAAAAGACTTGGGACGCCTGGGTGGCTCAGTCGGGGAAGCATCCGCCTTCCGCTAGGGTCATGATACGGAATACTTCGATCGAGCCCTGCATCGGGGCTCTGCTCGGTGTCTGCTTCTCCCTCTCCCTCTGCCTGCTCCTCCCCCTGCTTGTGCTTTCTCTCTCCCTCTCTCTCCGTCAAATAAGTAAATAAAATCTTTTTTTGAAAAAATACTTTAAAAACTTGTGGTAAAATAAAGGCTTCTGACTGGCTCAGTTGGAGGTTCGTGCGGCTCTTGAACTCGGGGGTTGTGAGTTTGAGCCCCACTTGGGTGTAGAGATTCCTTAAATAAATAAATAAAATTAATTAGTTAAAAAAAAAAAAAGACCTAAAAGACTTTTAAAAAATTGTGGTAGGGGCGCCTGGGTGGCACAGCGGTTGGGCGTCTGCCTTCGGCTCAGGGCGTGATCCCAGCGTTATGGGATCGAGCCCCACGTCGGGCTCCTCTGCTGTGAGCCTGCTTCTTCCTCTCCCACTCCCCCTGCTTGTGTTCCCTCTCTCACTGGCTGTTTCTATCTCTGTCAAATAAATAAATAAAATCTTTAAAAAAAAAAAAATTGTGGTAAAATAGGGGCGCTTGCCTGGCTCCGTCCGAGGATCGTGCAGCTCCTGATCGTGGAGTTGCGCGTTTGAGCCCTACTTTGGGTGTAGAGGCTACTAAAAAAAATTAACAAACTTTAAAAGCAATAATTGTGGTAAAATACACATAAAGATAAAATTTATGATCTTAACAATTTTTAAGTGTACAATTCAGTAGTATTAAGTACATTTATATTTTTGTACAACTAATCTCCAGATCTCTTTTCACCTTGCAAAACTAAAAGGATAGACAGTGAACAACTCACTCTCCTCCCATCTCCCCCAGCCCCTGGCAGTCACCTTTTTACTTTGTTTTTTAATGAATTTGACTATTGTAGGTGCCTCCTTTAAGTGGAATTACACAGTGCTTTTCTTTTTATGACTGGTGTATTTCACTTAGTATGACGTCCTCAGGGTTCATGCGTGATGTAGTGTGTCTCAGAATTTCCTTCCTTTTTGGGGCTGAGTAATATTCCATTGTTTGTAAAGACCATATTTTACTTATCCATTTATTAACGGGCACTTTTGTTTCTATCCTTTGGCTATTGTGAATAATGCTTCTGTGACTGAGAATAATGCTAAACCAACTGAGCCACCCAGACACCCCAACACTTTATTTTCAAGATTTTATTTTTAAGTAATCTCTACACTGAACATGGGGCTTGAACTCACAACCCTGAGATCAAGAGTTATACACTCAGGGTGCCTGGGTGGCTCAGTGGTTTAGCATCCAATTCCTGATTTCCACTCAGGTCACGATCTCAAGATTGTAAGATTGAGCCCCACGTCAGGCTCCATGCTGAGCATGGAACTGCTTAAGATTCTTTTTTCCTCTTTCTCTGGTCCTTCCCCACTTCTTCTCTCTCTCTTTCTCTCAAAAAACAAAAAAAAAAAGTTGCACGCTTTACTGGCTAAGCCAGCCAGACGCCCCTGTTTTTTGTTAGCCATCTCAATGGACATGAAGTGGTATCTCATTGTTTTTTTTTTAAGAAGATAAACTTTATTTAATTTTAAAAATATTTTATTTATTTATTTATCAGAGAGAGAACACAAGCAGGGGGAGCAGCAGCTCCCCACTGAGCAAGGAGCCCGTTGTGGGACTCAATCCCAGGACCCTGGGATCATGACCTGAGCTGAAGGCAGATGCTTAACCGACTGACCGCCCAGGCGCCCCTCATTGTGGTTTTGATTTACATTTCCCTATTAATTAGTGATGTTGAGTATCTTTTAATGTGCATATTCAAGTCTTTGCATAATTTTATTCTTTATTAAGACTCATTTATCAATTTTTATTAATTATTAATTTATTGATTTCTGTATTTTGGTAAAATGCACTTAACATAAAATTTACTGTCTTTACCATTTTTAAGCGTACAGTTCGGTGGTATTGGTACATTCTTAATATTATGCAACCATCACCACCATCTGTTTCCAGAAATCTTTTCATATTGTAAACCTAAAACTCTATTACCATTACACAGTAACACCCATTCCCACCCCCCTACCCCCGGTTCCTGGTAACCACCAGTCTACTTTCTGTCTATGATTTTGACTACACTAAGTATCTTATACAAGTGGAATTAGGCAGTGTTTGTCTTTTTTTTTTTTTAAAAAAGATTTTATTTATTTGACAGAGAGAGAGCACAAACAAGCAGAGGGAAGGGCAGAGGCAGAGGGAGAAGCAGGCCCCCCACTGAGCAGGGAGCCTGATGCAGGGCTCCATCCCAGGACCCTGAGATCATGACATGAGCTGAAAGCAGACACTTAACTGACTGAGCCACCCTGGCGTCCCAGTATTTGTGTTTTTGTGACTGGCTTATTTTACATAGCATACAGTCTTTTCATTTTTTATAAGGCTTTTGGTTTTTTATTGAAGTATAACTAACATACAGTGTTACATTAGTTTCAGATGTACGACATAATGATTCAGCAATTTTTAAAATTTATTTTTATTTATTTGAAAGAAAGGGAGAGCACGAGAGAGAGCAAAGCAGGGGGAAGAGCAGAGGGAGAAGCAGACTCCCCACTGAGCAGGGAGCCCGACGTGGGCCTCGATCCCAGAACCTGGGATCAGGGACTGAGCCGAAGGCAGATGCTTAACTGACTGAGTCACCCAGGTGTCCC
This sequence comes from Ailuropoda melanoleuca, assembly GCF_002007445.2. Classification (NCBI taxonomy): domain Eukaryota; kingdom Metazoa; phylum Chordata; class Mammalia; order Carnivora; family Ursidae; genus Ailuropoda; species Ailuropoda melanoleuca. The sequence continues at coordinate 84,221,062 of NC_048238.1, read as the reverse complement.
ATGATTCAACAATTTTATACATTACTCAGCGCTCACCGTGATAAGTGTAGTCACCATCTGTCATTATAGAACGTTATTACAGTATTATTGACTATATTCCCTATGTTGTATTTTCATTTCCATGACTTATTTATTTTATAAATGGAAGATTATACTCCTTAATCCCCTCTCTTTCACCCATCCCCTGACCCAATTCCCCTCTGGCAACCCTCAGTTTGTTCTCTGTATTAGAGTCTGTTTTTTTGTTTTTCTCTTTGCTTTATTTCTTAGATTCCACATATAAGCGAAATCATATGGTATTTGTTTTCCTCTGACTTATTTCACTCAGCATTATACCCTGTGGGTCAATCTGTGTTGTGGCAAATGGCAAGATCCCATTCATTTTTTATGGCTGAGTAATATTCCTCTGTGTGTGTGTGTGTGTGTGTGTGTGTGTGTGTGTGTGTGTGATATTTATTTATTTATTTAAAGATTTTTATTTATTTGAGAGAGAGACAGAGAGAGCACAAGCAGGGGGAGCAGACAGAGAGGGAGAAGGCTCCCCGCTGAGCAGAGAGCCCGATGACACCAGGCTTAATCCCAGGACCCCGGGATCATGACCTGAGCCAAAGGGAGATACTCAACTGACTGAACCACCCAGACACCCCTGAATCATCTTTTTAAACAAATTTTAGGGGCTCTGGGCAGCTCGATCAGTTGAGCCTCTGACTCTTATTTTCAGATCCAGTCATGATCTCAGGCTAGGAGGATCAAGCCCCACGTCAAGGTTTACGCTCAGCACAGAGTCTGCTTGTCCCTCTCCTCTCTCCCCCTCCCCTCCTCAAATAAATAAATAAATAAATAAATAAATAAATAAATAAATAAAATCTTAAGAAATTTTTTGAGTATAGTTGACAAACAATATTATATTAGTTTTAAATGTACTACATAGCGATTCAACTTCTCTATATGTTACGCTATGCTCACTGCAGGTGTAGCTCCCATCTGTCATGGTACGACACTATTGCAATATCTTGACTACATTCTCTATGCTGTGCCTTTTATTCCTGTGACTTATTTATTTCATAGCTGGAAGCCTGTATCTCCCCCTCCCCTTCACCCATTTTGCCCATCCTCCCACTCCCCAAGCATACAGTCTTCAGCGTTCCTCTGTTTTAACACTGACTAATATTCCATCGCGTGTGTATACCGTATCTTATTTATCCGTTTTCTTGGTTTTTGTTTTTTGGGGGAAGCAAAGCGAGGTTTATTGAGCCATAGCAAAGTGATAGTACAAAGCTCCCAAGGGGGGAGGGGACCCAGGGGGTTTGCCCTATCAGTTTATTATTAATGAGCTCTTGGGTTGCTTCCACCTTTTGGCTGTGAACGTCTCTGTGAAAATATCTTTCCAAGACCCTGTTTTCCATTCTTTCGGGTATATACTCAGAAATGGAATTGTTGGATCATATGGTAATTCTATGTTTAATTTTTTGAGCAACTATTCTACTCTTTTCCTTGGCAGCTGCACTATTTATTCCCACCAACAACGCACAAGGGTTCTAACTTCTCCACGTCTTCACCAATGCTTGTTCTTTTCTGTTTTTTTAATGGTACCCATTCTAATGGTATAAGGTGGTATCAGTCTGGGTTTTTTTTTAAAAGATTTTTATTTATTTATTTGAGAGAGAGAGCACACACACACAAGCGTGGGGGGAGTGGCAGAGGGAGAGGGAGAAGCAGACCCCCCTGCTGAGCAGGGATCCTGACACAGGGCTCGATCCCAGGTCCCTGGAATCATAACCTCAGCCGAAGGCAGGCACTTAGCCGACTGAGCCACGCAGGTGCCCCTCAGTGTGGTTTTGATATGTGTGTCCTTAATGATTAATTAGTGATGTTGGGGGGCGCCTGGGTGGCTCCGTCATTAAGTGTCTGCCTTTGGCTCAGGGCATGATCCTGGGGTTCTGGGATCGAGCCCCACATCAGGATCCTCTGCTGGAAGCCTGCTTCTTCCTCTCCCACTCCCCCTGCTTGTGTTCCCTCTCTTGCTGGCTGTCTCTATCGCTGTCAAATAAATAAATTTAAAAAAATTAGTGATGTTGAGTGTCTTTTCATGGCCATTTGTATATCGCCTTTGGAGAAATGTCTGTCCAAGTCCTTTGCCCATTTTTTAATCTGAATGATGTTTATTTATTGAGTTTTAGTCCTTAATATATTCTGGATATTAACTCCTTATCAGATATATGATTTGCAAATATTTTCTCCCATTGCGTGGGTTGCCTTTTCAATTGATTTTGTACTTTAATCTACAGAAGTTTTTAACTTTTTTTAAAGATTTTATTTATTTATTTTTGTGTGTGTGTGAGAGAGAGAGAGAGAGAGTGCACGCATGGGGTGGGGGGGCAAAGGGAGAAGCAAACTTCCCTCTGAGCAGGGAGCCTGGTGCGTTACTCCATCCCAGGACCCTGGGATCATGACCAGAGCCGAAGGCAGTCACTTAACCAACTGAATCACCCAGGCGCCCCAGAAGTTTTTAATTTTGATGTAGTCTAATTTATACATTTTTTCTTTTATTGTCTGTGCTTAGACAGACTGGCTTTTTGTAAAAAAAAATTTTTTCTTTATTGGAATAGGGTAAGGAGAATAAGGTACTCTCCTGCAATTGTAGTGCTGGATCCTTTCATTTAAAATCTAGAAGGACAGGACACCTGGGTGGCTCAGTGGGTTAAGTGTCTGTGTTCGGCTCAGGTCATGATCCCAGGGTCCCTGGATAGAGTCCTGCATCGGGCTCGCTGCTCAGCGGGGAGTCTGTTTCTTCTTCTGCCTGCTGCTCCCCCTGCTTGTGCTCTCTCTCTCTGACAAATAAATAAATAAAATATTTTTTTAAATAATAAAATAAAATCTTGAGGGAGGGGCACCTGGCTGGCTCAGTCTGAAGAGCATGTGACTCCTGATCTTAGGATCGTGAGTTTGAGCCCTACATAGGTCATAGAGACTACTTAAAAAATAAATCATATTAATAAATAAACAAACAAACAAATAAATAAATAAAATTTAGAGGGAGGGGCACCTGGCTGGCTAGGTCAGTAGAGCATACAACTCTTGATCTCAAGGTTGTGAGTTTAAGCTCCATGTTGGGTATAGAGCTTACTTAAAAAATAATTTAAAAAATAAATGAAATTGTGATAATTTGCTCATCATAGGTTTTTTTGCATCAATTGTTTATTTTTTTAAATAGTGCATTAGAATTATCTTGACTTCCAAGGAGTTGATGCCANGGTGGTTCTTGAGGGGGAGGGTACACATTTTAAAGCAAGCGTAAAATGTATGTCCACACATTTCATTTTATCCACGACTCCAAATAGTAAACATCTGTGGTTTTCTCTCCTCAGACGGGAACTTGCAAGACGCATGGATGTGACTGAAATCCGAGTGCAGGTCAGTAAACCTGGGTGATGGGGCAGCTATTCTAAAACCGGCTTTAGGACTCAGACACTTATGTCCTAGACATTCTCAAGTTGATGTCTTTCAGTTGTCTTTTTTAACACTGGCAAATAATTTGTAGGATCCTTTAGTAGGAGTCTTTGCGGGTAGAAAATGGGATATGAGAATTGCAGCTTATGGATATTTCCTATTACCAGAGGGAACATGATTTCTTAAAGGAAAAGAAGAAATGAATTGCTTCTCCTGTTCTTTACACAAAATTAAATATATATGTATATATGTATGTGTGAGTGTGTGTGTGTATATATTTTGCAAACATATAGATCGGTATATGCATATATCTATATGGTACATATATACATGTATATGTGTGTATTCGATAAAGTTCAACTCCTTCGAACAGATATCCTTTAGAGAGTACCTCTGTGTGGAGTCATATTGGGGCTCAGGCTGACTGTGCAAGTTTCAAATTAATTCACAGAGGAGCCAGTTATGAGAGAGTTCAGTTGTACTAAATTAAAGCCAAGCATGAACTCTTAGTTAAGTGGGTGCGTTGAGAAACATTGGGGGGAGGGAGAAATGTATCCCCAGAACACACTATGTAAGTAACTAATATCTGTTTAGTGGTGCTGAGACTGATGGGGGGAGACAGCTTCAAAGTCCAAGTTCCTGGTCCTCCTACTGGTGTTTTTAAGTGTTTGGTAAAGCAGTGTAGAGAGTGACAGCTCTAGGTTTTAATTTTCTGAAATACTTTGATGTATCAACCTGAAAACATGGCTAGAACAGTCCCACTGTGTGTGAGAATGGGGGGATAGTTTGCAAGCTTTGGAAATTTGTCAAAGAATGGAAGAAACAAGCCAAAAAACCAATATTGAATGAATAATAACTGACCTGAGAAAAATTACATATAGCCAAAATAGGCCTGACAGGCACCACAAATTCAGCATTACGAATCTGCTAAACGTGTAAGTGAATATTCTCTTGAGGATTTCTACCATTTAAGGATTGTTTTTCATTTTGGCAATACTATTTTGAAGAGTCGCCTCTTGTGAAATTTGGTTGGGGTTTGGGTGGCCCTTATTTTGGGGCATTTTCAAAGTGTTAATTTTAAATATTTTTATTCCCTCAGGCAGTGGTGACTAATTTGTAAGTCATGGAATAAAAAGGTGACCCCCCAAAACCCATTTAAGTTATTTCAGAGTGATATTTGCCCAACAAAGAAAGGAAAGGAAATCAGGATGGGTGTATCAGCTTTGCTGCAGAGTGCCTGAGAGGAGTTACAGGGGTGCCTGCCTGGTTCAGTTGGAGGAGTGTGTGACTCTTGATTTCAGGGTCGTGGGTTCAAGCCCCACGTTGGGTGTAAAGATTACTAACGAATACAAATTTTAAAAAAATTTTTAAAAGAGAAGGCGTTGCAGGTCTGGTGGTGGGAGTATCTAAAAGCAGCCCCACAAAGCTGACCATTGAGTAATGACATCCCAACACCAGAGACCAGAGCCCCAAACCTGGCTCAGATTGGAAACGTTGGGAGGAGGCTGGGAACATTTTTCAGGCTGAAAAGGTATGTGCAGAGGAAAAGGAAAACATACCGTTTGGTGACTAGCTTTTTCTCCTTCCCAGGTTTATGTAGTGCTTTCTCCATGGCATTCTGAAGGGAACATAAGCCACCAGAAGCAAATCAGGGAAAAAATGTAGCGTTCCCATATATTTCCAAACCATACAGCATGAATTTCCCCCAAGAAACTTAATACATGGTTTTCCTCCTTTGTTTTGCAAATAGAAGTGTTTTTGTGAAACCAATATTGAGAGTACAGCTAGTACTAGTTACCTTATGTTTATGGAGATCTGACCACTGCTATGATTGGATCCCCCAAAATGAGCTCTATTATGCTGGCCTTGTTGAGATTACGTGTTCATGCTGCGGAAATACCACCAATCTTTTTTTTTTTAAAGATTTTATTTATTTGTCAGAGAGAACACAAGCAGGGGGAGTGGCAGGCAGAGGGAGAAGTAGGGAGCCCGATGTGGGGCTTGAGCCCAGGACCCTGGGATCATAACCTGAGCCAAAGGCAGACGCTTCACCGACTGAGCCACCCAGGCGTCCCAAAATACCACCAATCTTAAAATAGGAGAGCAAACAAGAGGCCTCAGGCAAGGAGAAAAAGCCATTTGTGCAGCTTGGAAACTTCTGAAAGAATTTAAATATAATGTTAACCCATCAACTAGGATACCGAGAAGACAGCGGAGTCTAAAGGACAATTTTGTTTGTGTGTTTCTTTGCAAAAATAGTTGGCAGATATGTAAGAAGGAGCCATTTTATGATCCCTTACCCTCATTGCTGTCGACTATCTTCCTAAAATGCATGTTCCACCTTGCCTTAAGAATAAGGGATGGGCTTGGGACCTCCTGTTTGAGTAGCAGCGCCTAGGATAAGCTGCCCTGCGGGACAACAGCGGCTCTGGTCCAGAATCCCGGAACTGTAGCCAGAGCAGCGTGAGCTGACCTGGTCCTGAGCCCAGGAAGGTTTGTAGGGTGGGCAGTTTGGAGCATGGCCGCAATGGTGTGCCTCTTTCTCCTCAACTCCTGGGTGGCCAAAGATTGGTAAGCATTTTTGTGAACTTGGGTCAAGTTGGTCTCCACTTTCCGTAACACTACAGGCTAAAATCAAGGCAGTGTTCCTGGCTTCGGCAACTCTCGTGTCAAAACTAGACAAGCCACAAATTCCATGGGACCCCATGACTAGGCCTTACTTTGTCAGACGACTTTTTAACTCTTAAGAGGTTTCAGAGAACTGATGACCTCTTAGACATCCTTGAAGGAAGTCTGCCTAAAAACCCAACGTGCTTTCTCCTATTAATTATTTACTTGGCACTGCAGATAGGCTTTTCAAATTGGGAGCCGTTCCCATCCATATGACTTTATTAAATAGGACTCACTATTTACAATGCCCAGATTACCCCCAATACAAGGTGACTCTTTCTCTAGTGGGGAGGGGGCAGGAGGTAACTGGACAGCTGATGATCAGCTGTCAGGTTACAGACCTTTCTTTACCCTATTACCAGGCATTGGACCAACAACAAGGACCCAGGGCAACTCACAAGCTAGACCTGCATCCGATACGTGAAAAAACCACTTGAATATTAAAATTGGGAGAAGAGAGACAAAGCAATAAGCCTAGTCCGGAACTTGGCACTTAGCTGGTGCTCACTAAGGATGAGCTAAAGGGGGGAAGGTGCTCATTTCCCTGAGTAAATAGCTTCTCTTGGTGCGGCGCGTGAAATCTCAGTGGCATATATAGTTGCATGTAGGGTTTTTTCTACTTTGACAGTAAGTGTTCAATATGCTAAACCGATCCCCTCTTCCCTCTGATCGTAGGTTTGGTTTAAGAACAGGAGAGCCAAGTGTAGGAGAGATGAGAGAGCTTCGATGCTCAGAAATCCGCCACCTGCTAACCTGGACCACCTTTTTGTCCTCATGTTGGATGGGCCTTAGCATGGCACCCTCGTGCAGAAGCCAGATTGGAGATGGGGTCTTTTGGTGCCACTGACACCCCGCTACCCTTATCTCCCCTACAGTTGCATTATCAATAAAGAGCTAACTTTTGCTTTATCAGTAAAGAGCTAAATTCTGCATGCGTTTGTCTTCGGGTACCAAAGGGGGGCAAGTAGGGTTTGTATGTAAATTGATAAGGAAATGCCATCGACACAGGATGACAAGGAGGCTTCCTTTCCTGAGGCGACATCCCGGAATCACTCTCTGGAGACCTGCATGTCGCAGGAGCTCCCAAATGCCCGCGATGAGCTCCCACTGACCCGTATATTCTCTTCCATCCCTCAGCCCGTCTTCATCCCCTCCTTGCCCCTTTGGGACCACAAATCTGTGCACGATGGGGGTGGGGTGAGTCCCTAGGGAGAGAACAGTGTCGTTTCCGGGGACGAGCTCCACTCATGCTGACACGTTCAGGCTTAACACTGGAGTCTAGGGGGAACCTCCTAAGTGGCTACTCACAGGGACTTATGGGAAGGTGGCCGCCAAACATTCAACCGGGATGTTTCCAATTCTGTTCGCTACCCTCCCTTTTTGTGGAGGAGAGGGCGGAATAGAAGCCATTCTGGCACACAGGTTCTGTTGCTTGAACAGAAAAATGAGAAGAGATTCCGTCAAGACCACAAAGAGGCTCTTCTCCTTTTTCTTCCACCCCCACCCCCCGCACCAGCCCAGGAAAGCACATTATAGATCTTTCTCCAGCTCAGAAGCTGACTAGCACGGCTTCAAAAGTATTTTGTCACCTTCAACATCCTTGAGAGGACCCCAATTCCTGTTGTTAAACACTGAAAGGGGACCTGTGGGTTTACTGCTGCTCAAAGCAAGAGTAAGCAGATGGTCTCCAGAGCAGTGTTCTAGAATAATCACTCATTGTGAAGAAGCAGTCCTACCTTTGCTTTGTTTAAGCTGTCTTCTTTGTGTGCAAATGCCAGTGTAGAAAGAAATGAGTAAGGGTGGGTGAAGCGAAGTGGCCAGGTCCACTTTTTTTTTTTTTTTTTTAATATGGAAGGCTTCCCGAATTTGCGAGTCATCCTTGTGCAGGGGCCCTGCTAATCTCTGTATTGTTCCAGTTTTAGCATTTGTGCTGCTGCACGGAGCACAGGCCCCCTTTTTTTCAAAAGCATTCCTTTCTTCTCAGGTCAACCTTTGTTTTTGAGGAATCTGCAGCACTGTGAGCTCCTTTAATGGTGTTCTATGTTAAAAGTGATCAGTGTGGGGGCGCCTGGGTGGCACAGCGGTTAAGCGTCTGCCTTCAGCTCAGGGCGTGATCCCGGCGTTATGGGATTGAGCCCCCACATCAGGCTCCTCCGCTATGAGCCTGCTTCTTCCTCTCCCACTCCCCCTGCTTGTGTTCCCTCTCTCGCTGGCTGTCTCTATCTCTGTCGAATAAATAAATAAAATCTTTNAAAAAAAAAAAAGTGATCAGTGTGGGGCCACCACAGTCCTGTGATTGCAATAAGGACAGATAAGGTGCCATGGTCACATCAGAATTTCCTCCCATGGAGTTAATCGGAGACCGGTTTCACAGCATGTTTGTTGTATGTTCCCAGTGTGGGAGGCTTTGTCTTCTTGCGAAAGCATACACGCTTGGTTCTGGTGGCCCCTAACATTTTGTTCCTTCTTCCCATCTCTCTTGCTTGTGCGTGACAGATGTCAGAGAAATGGCTGCGAAGTCAGGCTTCCACAAAGAGGACATTACTGTTACCCAGAGACCCCAGGCCTTGTTGGGAGTGAGGGAAATTCAAGAATGTTCCTGCACATACATGCCCATTGCCATTCCCAGCAGATGATTTTGAAACCAAAAATTACTTCCTAGTGGTGACCACTGTCCTTCTTTTTTAAATATTAAGTTTTTCAATGCTTGAAGTACCTTCAGAACTACGGGGTCTCTACCAATAAGCTCCAGGTACCGTGAGACCCATTCCTGACCCCTTCCCTGCTCTGGCCGCAGCTGGAAGAACCACAGTCAGGTTTCCCACCCTGAGACTGAAAGCCCGAGAACACTCAGCACGAATCCCTCAGTTAACCCTCACATCCAGTCTGACACACGCTAACAGAGAACATTCTTTTTGAAACTCAGGCTGCCTGGAAGAAACAACAACAAAAAAGAGTATCTTTCCTGTAAGTGAGTGGCATTTTTGTCATGTACCCTATGTTTCTAAACTTGTCTCTCCTTTCATTTTTTTTTAAGATTTTATTATGTATTAGAGAGAGAGAGTGAGAAAAAGAACATGAGCACGTGGGGAGAGGGAGAAGCGGGCTCCCAGCCGAGGAGGGAGCCCGATGTGGGGCTCAATCCCAGGACCCCGGGATCATGACCTGAGCCCAAGGCAGATGCTTCACAGGCTGAGCCACCCAGGCGCCCCAAAAATAAAATCATTTTTTTTAAAGATTTTATTTATTTGACAGAGAGAGAGACAGCCAGGGAGAGAGGGAACACAAGCAGGGGGAGTGGGAGAGGAAGAAGCAGGCTCCCAGCAGAGGAGCCCGATGCGGGGCTCAATCCCAGAACGCAGGGATCACGCCCTGAGCGGAAAGGCAGACGCTCAACGACTGAGCCACCCAGGCACCCCAAAAATAAAATCTTAAAAAAAAAGGAAAAAGAGACTAGCAACCAACAACTTCATTGACCTGAGATAGGTTGTAGATGTTAGTTTTTTTAAAGACTTTTTTTTTTAAAGTAATCTCTACACCCACTGTGAGGTTCGAACTTCCAACCCCAAGATCAAGAGTTGCATGCCCTACTGACTGAGCCAGCCAGGCGCCTCCATAGGTGTTAGTTTTGGCTGAAAAGTTGTAAGTACAATCTTTAAGGAGTGTGGCAGATTCAGCGTTTACAGTAATCTAATAGTTCTGGATGTAGCCTTGCTTTCTACAATTTTCCACAATGAACAAGACATGCCAGCTAACTTTCAAAATGGTAAGGTTGATGGTCAAATTAAGTAGGAAGAAGGCGTGAACTATTTTGGAGAAAATAATTTTTTTTGATTAAAATTAGATTTATGTAACCTGGATCTTGATTCAAACAAATATGGTCAGAACCTTGGAGATTTAATTTGGAATACCTGACCATCAAAACTTCAGACAACTATTTTAACTACAAGTACTTAGAAACAAAGGGCCAGGGGGAAAGGAAGGGACCAGAAACAATTCTTTATCTCAATACAAGAGTGTGGGGTTGCCTGACGGACTCAGGCAGTAGAGCGTGCAACTCTTCATCCTGGGGTCCTGAGTTCAAACCTCACGTTGGGCATAGAGATTACTTAAAAAAAAAAATCAATACAAGAGTGTGGTCCCTCAGGGGATGGCTCAGTCAGTAGCCCATGTGACTCTTGATTTAAAAAAAAAAAGCGGGGGCGCCTGGGTGGCTCAGTTGTTAAGCGTCTGTCTTCGGCTCAGGGCGTGATCCTGGAGTTCTGGGATTGAGCCCCACGTCAGGCTCTTCCACTGGGAGCCTGCTTCTTCCTCTCCCACTCCCCCTGCTTGTGTTCCCTCTCTCACTGGCTGTCTCTCTCTCTGTCAAATAAATAAATAATAAAAATCTTAAAAAAAAAAAAAAAGCGGTCCCTCCAAACAGACATGAGAAGTGACTTTTTCAATAAATAATTTCTATAAATATATACAAAACAGAGGAATGGAGTTTGTTCTGAGTTGTTTTCACAAGAAATGAAATACATTTGCCAGCATCTGATCCTGGGGTGTTCTGATTTTGGGGTGCTCTGATCGTGGGGTGTTCTGATTGTGGGGTGCTCTGAGCACCCGTATGCAAGGGCTGACCTACCATGCAGTCATTTGGTGTTTGATGTGACATCTCTAGGGAAGGTTAGAACCCCGCAAGTGGAATAATGGAGCAAAAATAGAGGCCTTCACTGCCTTTCCTGGTCACTAAGGCGCACTTGGTCTCATGTGATTTGCCGTAGCCCAGGATGGGGACTGGGGTTCTCAAAACCTTAAGGGGACACCTCAGGAGTCAGTAGCTGTGGTAACACAGCCCTCGTCCTAGGAATGCTGTGGGCCATTACTTTTACTTGGGGATTCATCTGAGACTTCTGCTCACTCCCATTAAGCCAAAGCAGCAAGGTGTCCCAGTTAGAGCCAGCCCTTGCCTCAGCCGCTTCCTCTCCGCAAACTTGTACTCATTTTCCTTTGTGGGACTCACACAACTCACTTTCATTGGGCAAGGGAGACAAATGTTCACAGGCCCTATAGGAAAATGTCAGCAACACGGAGAGCCAGCCTCATGCTGCTCTTCCAAAAAAAGTACCTCTGTCTTCTGGGGGACTCCCAGGTTAAAGGAAGGAATCACGGTTGTCTCTCTGTTCTGGAAGGGCCATCTGCGGGCATCTAGTCCATTCCCTTCCTAATATGGATGATGGAACACAAGCCCCGCATTGGTCCCCAGCACAGTGGGCCACATCCTAGCGACCTAGTGGCCAGTAGAGCACAAGCAAACACAAACCAGAGGCACGTGCTGGTGGCCAGAGGGGCAACCGCACCGAGACTCTATGATACTGTAGTTATCTATGCTGATAGCTCTCTTTCTGGAGCAGGTGCTCAATCTAAATTCTTTTAGGCAGTTAGGGGTGCTTGGCGGGCTCCGTCACTGGGGCCAGCGACTCTAGATCTCGGGGGTTGTGAGTTCGAGCACCACACTGGGTCTAGAGATCACTTAAAAATAAAACCGTGAAAAAATAAATTCTTTTAGGCAATTAGAGAGGAGGCCAAAAACAATTTGAGTCTTCTATTTCTTAAAAATAATTACCAAGGGGAGCCTGGGGGGCTCAGTCGGTTAAGCGGCTGCTATCAGCATGGGTCACGAGCCCAGGGTCCTGGGATGGAGCCCCATGTCCAGCTCCCTGCTCAGCCTGGAGCCTGCTTCTCCCTCTCCCTCTGCCCCACCACCCACTTATGCTCTCTCTCTCTTTCTCAAATGAATAAATAAAATGTTTAAAAAAATAATTACCAAAACTAATCCACATACTAAGGAGATACATGGAGGGGGGCAGAATTTGCTCCCCTGCGCCGCCAAACCTAGAACGGCAAAGAGAAAGTTCTTTTCCCTCCACTACAGTACTCTGAGTCGAGACGACGTCCTTTCCCCGTGGGCCACTGTGGCAGGTAAAGGAGCCTCCAAGCAGAGATGGCGGGCTGAGGCCAGGATCCTGAGCACACTTGGAACGCTCACGTCAGTAGACAGCGAGCCTGCCACCGCTGGCACACTTGGGTCCGCCATTGAAGACAACATCATTCTCGCCTCGCCCCAGAGGGATACCGAGGACCCCCCACCCTTGGGCCGAGCTGGCTAGTGTTACTTGAAGTGACTAAAGGCAGAGAAGGTGACATTCCTGTCCCTCCCAGGAAGGAGGCGGCCATCCTCCAGAACAGGCGCCTCAAACCACCAGGCATGCTGGGCTGGCCCCCTGCCGCTTCTCTCCTGGCAGACACCTGGTGAGGACACTGCCCCGAAAGAAGGGAGAAGCTTCCACTTCCGGGGGAGACAGATCAGAGAGGGTCCGCTGAGGAGGGCTGCTGTGCTCCAGGGGAAGGCAGCGTGATCACCCTGACCGTGAGGAGGAAAATGTGCCCTCTGCTTTGCTGGTAAGCACCCGCACAGTAGGAAAGACGGGGAAGGTAAGATGGCCATGCCAGCGCGGGCCTGGCTGTTCCCCCCAGTGCGCACGTGACACACACACACAGACCCAGGCCCAGGCTTTCCTCGAGGACCTGATCCAGGAGCCAAGTGGAACGGGGCTGCGGGGCTCCACGGCGTGAGTGTGCTGGGGAGGAAGCTCCACTCACGGGGCTGGACTCCAACACCCAGCAGCCATAGTACGAGAAACAAAAAGCGGCCTCGCGATTAGTGTGGGAGGGGGGAGTTGTCCCCACAGGAGGCTTTACCCCCCTTCACGTGGCCCTTGGTGACGGGGACGCTCTGGTGCGGAGGGCTGCCCCACCGAAGGCAGGCCTCACGCCGACCCAGGCCGGCCCAGTGCAGAGCGTTCGCCGAGGCCTCTCCCTGTCGGTCGCCTCACTTCCCCTCTCCCATCTTGGTATTTGGTCCTTCTGCTGCAGGAGCACGTCGGCGCAAAAAGCCAGTGTCTTGGAGCCCATTCTGGGGGGACCCAGGTTTCCTGGAGGTCACATCTGCATCAACATAGCCAAAGCACAAGGCGGGCCGACTGAGGTAGAGGCTGACAGTAGTTCCCTGTTTCCAGCACTGATTTCGTAAAACAGCTCTTCCCGTGTGTGCAAATAGACGGAGGGCTCCGTTCGTATTTTCTTTGGTCAAATACTGTATGAGCTCATATACATGGGGAACCTTCAGAGAAAAACACAAAACTCCTAGAAAAAATGATGAGATTTATGGTTACCAGAGGGGGTGGGGATGGGGAATTGGATGAAGGTGGTCAGAAGGTACAAATTTGCCCTTAAAAAAATAAGTACTAGGGCACTGGGGTGGCTTCAGCTCAGGTGATGATCCCAGGGTCCTGGGTTCAAGCCCCACATCGGGCTCCCGGCTCAGTGGGGAGTCTGCTTCTCCCTCTCCCTCTGCCGCTCCCCCTGCTTGTGCTCACTCTCTCTCAAATAAATAAATAAAATTTTTTTTTTAAAAAAAGTACTGGGCACCTGGGTGGCTCAGTCATTAAGCGTCGGCCTTCAGATAAGGTCATAATCCCAGTGTCCTGGGATTGAGCCCCACATCAGGCTCCCTGCTCAGCAGGGAGCCTCCTTCTCCCTCTCCAACTCCCCCCTGCTTGTGTTCCCTCTCGTGCTGTCTCTCTCTGTCAAATAAGTAAAAATAAAATCTCTAAAAAAACACTAAGTGCTGCGGTTATAATACACACCATGCCTATAGGCCCCACTGCTGTAGGGTATTTATGGAAGCTGTTAAGAGGGTCAATCCTAAGAGTTGTCACCACAAAGAACAGAACATTTTCCTTTTTCTGTTTTTGTTTGTATCTCTAGGACACAATGATGGTAACTGAACTTACCGCGGTAATCATTTCACAATAGGTGTGAGTCAGATGGTCACGCTGTACACCTTAAATGTATACAGGACTCTACGTAACTCATGTCTTCATAAAACTGGGAAACATTTCTTGGAACACTCAAAGTGCTGTAGAGTTTGGAAATGGATGAGAACATTTTGTGTTTTTCCTCATTTGTGTCTTGTGGCTCCTTTTCCCGTCAGACCCCGACTGAGAGAGCACAATGCAAGCCCGAGGAGGCCAACATCAACTCACCCAAAGTTCAGGCGACCTGTTCCTCCGAGCTTGCTTTGCCTGCTGCTCAAAGCAGAGAGGCCTGGGCCTGCCCAGCCCTGGCCACACCTGACTGTGAACCCAGCCCCTGGTCTCGGGGGCCTGCTTTCTTGGCTGCCTGTCTGGCCTCCCTACTTCTCTTCGCAGCCCCTTTCCGTCCCACAAATTACACTGTGTGCATGCAGCAAAGCTAATAAATCCACCCGAGTTTTCTTTTTCTCTCTTTCTCATTCTTTTTTTAAAATATTTATTTATTTATTGAGAAACAGGGAGAGAGAGCATGTACATTTGCACAGGGATTGAGCAGAGGGAGAGAGAGCAAATCTGGAGCAGGCTTCCCGCTGATTGAGGAGCCCCATGTGGGGCTCCATCCCAGGACCCTGAGATCATGACCTGAGCCAAAATCGAGAGTTGGTCACTTAACCGACTGAGCCACTGAGGGGCCCCTTTTCTTTTTTCTTTTTCTTTCTTTTTTTTCTTTTTAAAGATTTTATTTATTTGACAGAGAGAGAGAGACACAGCGAGAGAGGGAACACAAGCAAGGGGAGTGGGAGAGGGAGAAGCAGGCTCCCCACTGAGCAGGGAGTCCAATGTGGGGCTCGATCCCAGGACCCTGGGATCATGACCTGAGCCTTACGCTTAATGGCTGAGCCACCCAGGTGGCCCCAGGCGGCCCTTTTCTTATCTTTTTTTTATTGTTATTTTCAAATTATCCTTTGCTACAATTTGGGGTTTTCTATGATCTCAAACAATCACCCCTTGATCTTATTGAGCCACAAATTAGCCGTCACTGACTAAGCCAATGGAAGAGTTTCGAATTACCACATGAAAGAATCCAGCCTGAGGTTAGTCATCCCCCCCCACTAGTGACAATTTCTGTACAATGTCTTCATAATAGGACCACAAAAAGGAAGATAAAAATCTGAGGTGTTAGAAATGTCTGGATAGAAAACATTGACTAATGCATTTGGTAGTTAAAGAATTTTGAATGTGTGTGATATCCCCAAGGCATAATTAATTCTCACCTAACATTTCCACCTTTGTGAGGTGGCTGGAACTTTGTTGGAAATTGTTTTTGTAGCCTGTTTCCTGTAATCTTCAAGGTACTTTTCGCTGTCTTAAGAATTAAATTGACATGAGACAAATTAACAGGAGAATCGAAATTCCATATAGAGGGAGAACCCACATAAGCATGAGAGATTCCCAAGGCAGTCAGGCAAAATGAGGTATAAATGCCTTTCTGGACTAAGGAGGAGGAGTTAGGAGTCCGGGGCTTCAATGGGAAGGAGGACAATTCACAGGAAGAATAGAAGAGTAAATGTTTGGTAAACAAATCTTTATGGATCATAGAGAAACAACAGGACAAAGAGAATTATAACAGACTTTGCTAACTTCCTCCCTATTGCCCCTAGCTCAGATTACAATGTAGTTGTCTATGGTGATCGCTCCCTTTCTGGATCTGGTCCTCTATCTAAATTCTTTTAGGCAGTTAGTGGGAAGGTCTTTTTTCCCCAGCCCTAAATTCCAAATATTCTGTTCTATGTTTTTTTCCTAAAGTTTTTAAATTTTACATTTAAGTCCATGATGCATTTTGAGTTGATTGTTGCATAATATATGAGGTCTAGTTCAAGGTCAATTTTTTTGCCTATGGTTGTCCAATTGCTCCAGCATCATTTGTTTAAAAGTCTATCTTTCTGGGACACCTGGGTGGCTCAGTCAGTTAAGCAGCTGCCTTCAGCTCGGGGTCCTGGAATGGAGTCCCGTGTCAGGCTCCTTGCTTATCCGGGAGCCTGCTTCTCCCCCTGCTTGTGCTGGCTCTCTCTCTCTTTGACAATTAAATGGATAAAATCTTTAAAAAAAAAAAAAAGGTCTGTCTTTATTGAATTGCTTTTGCAGCTTTGACAAAAATCATTTGAGCATATTGGTGTGGGACTGTGTTTAGGCTCTCAATTCTGTTCTATTGATCTATGTTTCTTTCCTCCTGCCAATGCCACACTTTCTAAATTTCATTCAGTTTATTCATAATAAAACTTAACATCTGGTAGAATAATTCCACCCCTTTTCATTTTTTTCCCCAAATTCTTTTAGCTCTGGGGTGCCTGGCTTGCTTAGTTGGTAGAACTGCGACTCTTGAAATCAGGGTCATAAGTTCAAGCCACACATTGGGTGTGGAGCCTACTTAAGAAAAAAAGTTCTTTTAGCTCTTCTAGGTCAATTGCTTTTCCATATAAATTTTAGAATGTGCTAGCCTATGTCTGCAACAAACATTGCTGGGATTTTTATAAGACTTCCACTAAATATACAGATCAATTTAGGGGAATTTGGGGGTTACTGTTTTACTTTCATTAGTCATTCATTCATTCATTCCCTGACCATTGTGGAAACTATGTGTTCGATAGTCTGGATTTTCTATTATTTTCCCCTAAACCATGTTATGGGTTGTCTTAGCAAGCAGTTATATTATGGACAGATTTTATCCTTTTTAGCACATGTCTGTTTCAGTTTTCCTTTTGTTTCTAGGGAGGCTCTCTTGGTCCACGTATGTACTCTTTCATCCTAAAATGCGACCTTTCTGTGGTTTCACATCTTTTAACCTTCCAGTTGTTGCTCTACCCCTGCACTCTTTGGATTTTAACCCCACATATGTACAATTTTAGAGTCTTTCAAGAATTTGAGAGAAGTTTATATGCACATTTGAGAACTCCCCGTGGAACCTCCCTTTCCTAGTGTATTCTCTACATTTGCAGCCAATCTAGCACCGCTGAACGCTGTCCTCTGCCCGCAAAAGCCATAGAGACTGCAGCTTCCGCTCACTTTCTGGGGCCACATGCCATGCAGCCTGGGGTTATTTCAGGGCAACGAACCTGCTAGATGTGGAAGTGACCTATAATGTTTCCCTTCTTCCAATGGCCTGATCCCCTTCAATTTCTACCTTCTTTAGATCACTCTCCAATGCCTGCAAACAGTTTTTCATTTTTGCCGGAATTTAGCATTTTTTGGCAAACAGGTTAGTTGGATATAACCTAGTCCACCATTATCCCCTTCGTTCTTTTATTCCTTGTTAATTTTAAATCATCAGATTTTTTAAGAAGTTGTCCTGTGGGAGGTATATTTTTATACATTTACCTAAAATTTTTTTTTCTAATCACAGTTGTTCTGCTGAAAAATATTTTAAATCTCCGGTGGATAATCCTCCTTTCCTTCCCAAATTAAATTGATCAGACCACTTCAAAGGAAGAAAGGATCAAATGCTTTTTTTAAAAAGATTTTATTTATTTAACAAAGGGAGAGCACAAGTAGGCAGAACAGTAGGCAGAGGGAGAGGGAAAAACAGGCTCCCCGCTGAGCAGGGAGCCCCACGTGAGGCTCAATCCCAGGACCCTGTGATCACAACCTGAATCAAAGGCAGACACTTAACCAACTGAGCCACCCAGGTGTCCTAAGGATCAAATGCTTTATACTTTGATTGCTTAGACTTGAGAAATGTGAGCTTTCCCTCTATGGTCAAACTCTTTTAGTAAGCACAATAGCAGTATTTTTTACCTTTCTATTTCTAATAATTATTGCAGAATATCTAGATGGACAGGCTTGCAGAGAATCAGAAACACTGCATTATTACTCCAGTTCTTTTTCCTCCCTCAGATGCATTTTATTATTTTTAAAGATTTTATTTATTTATTTGAAAGAGAGAGAGCACAGAGGGAGAGGGAGAAGCAGACTCCCCATGGAGAAGGGAGTCCGATGTTACAAGGCTCAATCCCAGGACCCTGAGATCATGACCTGAGCCGAAGGCAGACGCTCAACCAACTGAGCCACCCAGGTGCCCCTTAATTTGTTTTTTTTTAAGTAGGCTCCATGCCCAGCATGGAGCCCAAGGTGGGGCTTGAATTCATGACCCTGAGATCCAGACCTGAGCTGAGATGAAGAGTCAGGCACTTAACCAACTGAGCCACCCAAGGTGCCCCCTAAGAGGCATTTTAAAATAAAGCAAAGAAATGAAGAAAAATCCCTCATTGCTCTAGTTCTTATCTAAACTGTCCTAAATCTGCACTTGTAGAGTCTTTCAACCTTCTGTCTTATTTTTATGGTGTTTCTTTCTTGTATCATTGGACTTTATGTGCTGTTGAGGCAGACGTTTCTAAGCAGAGGTATGATTAGTTCCTTCGGCAGCACACTATGTCACAGAAGTGACAATATTTTAGAAGAGTTTCAGGAATAACTAATAATTTTTCAAAGTTCTAAGTCAGGCATTGAAAGGAACATATTCTTTTTTTTCTCTCCAAACTTCACAGTGTCCTTATTTCTCAGAGCTAATTGCTCTCTGCAAGCACTTAGAAAATCTATGCAAAGAATACACATGTCTATGGCAGTCCTGTCTGCCTGGATGCAATTTCTTTTTTTTTTTTTAAAGATTTTATTTATTTATTTGACAGAGATAGAGACAGCCAGCGAGAGAGGGAACACCAAGCAGGGGGAGTGGGAGAGGAAGAGGCAGGCTCATAGCAGAGGAGCCTGATGTGGGTCGATCCCATAACGCCAGGATCACGCCCTGAGCCGAAGGCAGACGCTTAACCGCTGTGCCACCCAGGCGCCCCTGGATGCAATTTCTTAAGGGACCTCTGCATACTCAAGCATTGTCTCCCCCTTTGAGCTCAAAGTCGGCGCTCAGGGAAACATGCAGAGAGGGACAGCCCCAGCCCCTCCCAAAAGGGGACATGTGGTGGAGGAGCGGCTGGCCCTGAAGAAGTCCAAAAGCAGACGTGCATGGCAGAGCTGTACAGGATATGGTATGATTGTTGTTGTTGTTGTTTTAAGATTTTATTTACGTATTTGACACAGAGAGAGACAGCCAGCGAGAGAGGGAACACGGGCAGGGGGAGTGGGAGAGGAAGAAGCAGGCTCCCAGCGGAAGAGCCTGATGTGGGGCTCCATCCCAGGGACCTGGGATCACACCCTGAGCTGAAGGCAGACGCTTAACGACTGAGCCACCCAGGGGCCCCAAGATACGGTATGATTGTTGAATCTGATCCAAGTTGTCTTGGATTTGGATCAAAATCAGAAGAAAAAGTGCTTTCACAGAAGAGCGTACCCGAGTGCTAGCAGTTTCTGGGTCAAGCCCGGCAGCGAACGCATGTGCTTCTTGAGCCGTGGGCAGGTCTGCCGCAGGGCCAGTCCGAAAGACTACTTCGGATGCCAGATCGTGGATGACCAAGTTCACTGCCACAACTGCCCCAAACCAAAGTGCCCTTTGGTGGCCACCTGGAGTCAGGTAACCACTTACCCGTCTCGAAGCTCACTTCCCAATTCCATTTCCCCACAGGAACCTGCTTCTTGAGAACTTCATTTAAGGAGCTCACCAGGAGGGATGCCTGGGTGGCTCAGTTGGTGAAGCGTCTGCCTTTGGCTCAGGTCATGATCCCAGGGTCCCGGGATCGAGTCCCGCGTCGGGCTCCCTGCTCAGCAGAGAGCCTGCTTCTCCCTCTGCCTGTCGCTCCCCCTGCTTGCATTCTCTTTGACAAATAAATAAATAAAATCTTTAAAAAGGGGGGGAGCTCACCAGGACATTCCCAGGTCTGGAGCCAGGCCTTGATCTATTCTCTATCCAACAAGAATGTTGCTTGTGTCTCACTTTAGGGTTAAGCAGATTGAAACCCCTTCTTGCTGACCCTGAAATCAGTAGTCCTCAGCAGGGCAAGTGTTATTTTGTAATGCTGGCCATTTACCTTGTAAACCTGCTGAAGTCCCATCATCCTGGGGAATGTTCTAGGCTTTCTTTTTGCAAGCTTGGTGTCTGCAGCCCACATCCTGTAGATGGGTTAATTTGGTTAGTTATAGCACATAAGCAAGGGACAGCCACACTTGGTTGGCTCTTGAAGTGAGAAGGTTTTACATAGTGAAGCACCTGAATTGGCCCAGAATCCAAAGGATTTCCTCGTGTGATAGCATCAGGGGCAGAACTGGATGGGACGGCATCCAACCTGGTTGTGTGTTCTGCTTCCTTCCAGGTGGAAGAACTAGTGCAAGAGGAATCATTTGCATATTATGATCACATTCTTGAATCAGTCCTCCTTGGACCCGATGGGGGTGTAGCAACTTGCTCCCGTCCAGGTGGCCAGCGTGATGGAAGAGCCAAGCTCACCCTGGGAAAGGGTGTCCACCACGGTTATGCCTTCTGTATTCTGTGCCGACCCACCTCCCTTCCAGTCCCTCCATACAAGATGACCGTAGTATGCTGGGATGTGTGAACTTGACAAACCAGAAAAAAAATCTCTTCATTTTAATGCTTATTTCAACAGGTGTTTAGGCTCTGGGCACTGTTCTAGGTTCTGGGAATAAATTGTCAAACAAAAGACACAAAAACCTTCGACTGCATGGAACTTGCCTCTACTGGTGGGGATGCAGGTGGTAAACCAAGTAAATAAGGGTATGATGAGGTGCTAAGAGCTAAAGGGAAAAAATGGAGCAGGGACATGGTGTAAAATGTTTCCAGGAGAAGGGTAAGAGATGAAATTTTAGTGCGGGTGGGCAATTAAGACTCCCCCCCCCCGGTGAATTGGTTTTGAGTGTGGGCCAGAAGAAAGTGAGAGAACAAGCCTTTACAGATATCTGGAGGGGGGGCAGGGCTTTCCAGGCAGAGGGAAGACCTAGGTAATTTCTACCCCTGAGCATAGCATGGAGATCATAGGTAAAAAACGAAGAACCCTATAAGCCACCTCGATGTTGTTTCCATGGCACAAATCTTTGCTCAGTCAATGAGCCCTTTAGCACAGTCTCCAGATCTAGGCTCAGAATCCTCCCCAACACAGCATGTATGAATTTGCCACTGCTGCCGTAGCAAATGACCACAAACTTTGTCACTTAACACAAATTTCTCATCTCCAGGTTCTGTAGGTCAGCAGTCTAGGTAATAAGTAGCTTTGCTGGATCCTGTTTACAACATGACAGAGCTGAAATCCTGGTGTGAGCAGGGCTGTATTTCTTTCTGGAGGCTTTGGGGATGAATTCACTGCTAAGGTCATTCAGGTTTTTAGCTAAATTCGTTTCTTGTAGTTTGGGGATTGAGGACCTCCTTTCCTTGTTGTCTGTCAGCTGGTGGCAGTTTTTGCTTTTAGAAACCTTCTTCTCTGGGGGGCGCCTGGGTGGCACAGCGGTTGAGCGTCTGCCTTCGGCTCAGGGCATGATCCCGGCGTTATGGGATCGAGGCCCCACATCAGGCTCCTCCACTGTGGGCCTGCTTCTTCCTCTCCCACTCCCCCTGCTTGTGTTCCCTCTCTCACTGGCTGTCTCTGTCTCTGCCGAATAAATAAATAAAATCTTTAAAAAAAAATAGAAACCTTCTTCTCATGCTTTTTGTGCGGCCCTCCTTCCACAACAGCTGGTGGCGTCCCTCTCACAATCTGAATCTCCCCCACTGTTCCTTTTGCCACAAGTCTGTTGCCTGTAGCCAGGTAAAGTTCTCTGCTTTCTATTATAATTCTTTTTTTTTTAAGATTTTTATTTATTTGAGAGAGAGAGAGTGAAAGAGAGAGAAACAGAGAGCATAAAAAGGGGGAGGGTCAGAGGGAGAAGCAGACTCCTCGCTGAGCGGGGAGCCCGATGCGGGACTCAATCCTGAGACTCTGGGATCATGACCTGAGCTGAAGGCAGTCACTTAACTGACTGAGCCACCCAGGCGCCCCAAACTCTCTGTGTTTAAGATGCTTGTGTGATTAGATTGGCCCCACCCAGCTAACCCAGGATAATCTCCCTATGTTAAGGTCCATAACCTTAATTATATCTGCCAAGTCCTTTTTTTTTTTTTAAGATTTTATCTATTTATTTGAGAGAGAGCACGAGCTGGAGTGGAGGGGCAAGGGGCAGTGGGAAAGGGACAGGCAATCTCGAGCAGACTCCATGCTGAGCACAGAGGCCAATACAGGGCTCCATCCCAGGACCCTGAGATCATGACCTGAGCTGAAGTCAGACCCTTAACCGACTAAGCCACCCAGGTGCCCCTGCCAAGTCCTTTTTTGGTATATAATGTAACATATTCACAGGATACAGGGATTTGGGCATGGACATCTCTGGTCAACTATTCCATCTACCCCAAGACACTCCAGAGAGTGTCACTAGCAGGCATAGGAAGAGGGGATGAAACTTGTTTGCCTTCCCTGATCCAGATAATGACAGGGAATTCAGGCCTTTCACATCCACACATCTAGACTTTGGCTCGGCCCATTGCAACTTGTGTATTAGTTTTCTTTTCTCTTTTTTAAAGATTGATTATTTATTTATTTATTTGACAGAGAGAGAGAGAGAGAGACAGCCAGTGAGAGAGGGAACACAAGCAGGGGAAGTGGGAGAGGAAGAAGCAGGCTTCCAACGGAGCAGGGAGCCCGATGCCGGGCTGGATCCCAGGACCCTGGGATCACGCCCTGAGCTGAAGGCAGATGCTTAACGACTGAGCCACCCAGGCGCCCGTGTGAGTTAGTTTTCTATTGCCATGTTAACAAATTTCTATTTCCATGTTAACAAATTACCAGAAACGTAGCTGCTTAAACCAACAGAAATTTATTATATCATAGTTTCTTTGTGTCAGTAGTATGGGCATAGCTTTGCTAGGTCCCCTATTCAGGGTCTCACAGCCTGTCATCAAGGTGTCAGTCAGGCCATGTTTTTATCTGGAGTCTTGACTAAGGAAGCATCTACTCCCAAACTCATTTGAATTGTTGGTAGAATTCATTTCCTTGTGGTTTTAGGACTAACATCCCTATTTGTTAGCTGCCTATCTGCCAAAGGCTACTCTCAGCTTCTAGAAGCTGCCTGAAATTCCTTGCTGTGGGGCCCTCACCATCGGCAATCTCACATCATTGTAGCTTACTTTCTCAGAGCCAGCGAGGGGAGTTTCTCTCTCCAGTCCGCTAACATATGTAGTCTTTTTTTTTTTTAAAGATTTTATTTATTTATTTGACAGAGAGAGACAGCCAGCAAGAGAGGGAACACAAGCAGGGGGAGTGGGAGAGGAAGAAGCAGGCTCCCAGTGGAGGAGCCTGATGTGGGGCTCGATCCCAGAAGTCCAGGATCACGCTCTGAGCCGAAGGCAGATGCTTAACGACTGAGCCACCCAGGCGCCCCTAACATATGTAGTCTTATATAAGGTAATATAATCACAGCAGTGACATCCCATCACCTTTGTCATATTCTGTCAGTGAGAAGTAAATCACAGGCCCCACTCACGTTCAAGGCGGGGATGATACAGCGTATGAACATAGGGGCCACTGTGGGGTCTATCCATGACAGTCAATTTGATGACTTATTTAGAAAACTCCGGGTTTTTGTTAAGACTTCTTACTTGGGGGTGCTTGGGTGGCTCAGTCGGTTAAACGTCTACTTTTAGCTCAGGTCATGATCCCAGGGTGCTGGGATCCAGTCCCACATTGGGCTCCCTGCTCGGCGGGGAGTCTGCTTCTCCTTCTCCCTCTGCCTGCTGCTCCCCCTGCTTGTATGCTCTCTCTCTCTCTGTCAAAATAAATTTAAAAAAAAAGACTTCTTACTGGGAAAATGAAAATTGACACTAAATTATCCTTCACCTATATATTTTTTTAAATTAAATGTCATATTTGTTTTCTGTCTCTCTGTCTCCTAAACATTGTGAAAATAAGTTAATTGTCATGACACTTGTAACTCTAAATATTTCCATCAGACATCTCCTTCAAAAGGAAATGTTCCTTCATAACCACAATGCTATTGCTACATCTAAAACAATTAACAATAATGTCATAATAGCATTATATACCTAATGTATATTCAAATTTCCCCAATTGTCCAAATGTCTTTTATAGCTGTTTTTAGAATAAGTAGGTCATGCATTACATTTCTGTTGTATTTAGATATTACGTCTCTTCAGGGTCTTTTAATCTATGATACATCTATTTCCCACCTTTCTTATGACATTGGCTTTTTAAAAAGTTGTTTTGGGGCACCTGGGTGGCTCAGATGGTTAGACGTCTGCCTTTGGCTCAGGTCATGATCCCGGGGTCCTGGGATGGAGTCCCGTGTCGGGCTCCTTGCTCAGTGTGGATTCTGCTTCTCCCTCTGCCGCCTGCTGCTCCCCCTTCTTGCGCTCTCTTGCTCTCCCTGTCAAATAAATAAATAAACCTTTTAAAAAAAAGTTGTCTTGTAGATTGTCCCACCTCCTGGATTACTCTGTTTTATTATGGTGTCATTAAATTTGTTCCCATATTTCCTGTATTTCCCATCAGCTGCAGGGTAGATCTATCAACATAACTGAATCAGTTCAGGTTAAAAATTTTGACAAGAGGGGCGCCTGGGTGGCTCCATTGGTTAAGCGTCTGCCTTAGGCTTGGGTCATGATCCAGGGACCTGGGATCAAGCCCCACATAGGGCTCCTCGCTCAGCGGGGAGCCTGCTTCTCCCTCTCCCTCTGCTGTTCCCCCTGCATCTGTGCTCTCTCTCTGTGTCAAATAAATAAATAAAATTTTAGAAAAGTTTGTTTCGACAAGACTACTTCATAAATGTTAATGTTGTTTTCTTCCTTTCTAAGCTGGCAGTTTCTTATATTTCTATTTTTTTTATTTTTTGAAGATTAGAGACTGTGACAGTCAACAATGCTTAGCTAGAATTTATTGACGATAATGTAATTTTTTCCCAGGGTATCCATTTCTTTAAAAAATTAAGCGTAGTTGACACACAATGCTATATTAGTTTCAGGTGTACAACATAGTGATTCCACAATTCTATACATTATGCAATGCTCACCATGGTAAGTGCAGTCGCCATCTGAACTGGTATTCTTTTATTTTTTCATTATTATTTTAAGATTTATTTATTTATGGGTCACCTGGGTGGC
The DNA here is from genome assembly GCF_002007445.2 of Ailuropoda melanoleuca. NCBI lineage: Eukaryota > Metazoa > Chordata > Mammalia > Carnivora > Ursidae > Ailuropoda > Ailuropoda melanoleuca. Next base: position 84,195,985 of record NC_048238.1, on the reverse strand, counting down.
TCAGGTGGTCAAGCATCTGCCTTCAGCTCTGGTCATGATCTCTGGGTCCTGGGACTGAGCCCCGCATCGGGCTTCCTGCTCGGCAGGGAGTCTGCTTCTCCCTCTCCCTCTGCCCCTCCCCACCACTCACTCTCTCACTCTCTCTCTCTCTCTCAAATAAATAAAGGAGGGGCAGAGGGAGAGGGAGAGAGAACCCCAAGCAGATTCTGCACTGAGCACAGAGCCCAATGTGGGGCTGGATCTCACAACCTTGAGATCACGACCTGAGCCAAACCAAGAGTTGGATACTCAAATGACAGCAAACCAGGCGCTCCTGAGCTGGTATTCTTTTAAAAAGAAATCTTTCTTTTTATCCCTGGCCCTCTCACCTCTCTTTCTTCTTCTTTCTGACCATCTATCTTGTCTTTCCCTTTCTCTCTAATTATGGACTCATGTGTTTTATAAGCCAGTGGATTATATTTTCATTATTTTTTATTCTTTTTTTAAGACTTTAAATTTTTATTTATTTATTGAGAGAGAGAGAGCAAGCGAGAGAAGGGGCAGAGGGAGAGGGAAAGAGAATCTCAAGCAAACTGCATGTTCAGCGTGGAGCCCAACACTGGGCTCCATCTTACGACCCAGAGATCATGACCTGAGCCAAAATCAAGAGTTGGAAGCTTAACCGACTGAGCCACCCAGGCGCCCCCATTATTTTTGATTCTTTATTTTGATTATTCTCTTTGATGGTCAGGTTGTCCCACATTTGCTAACAAAAGTTCCTTTAAACGACACGTGATCCCTTCTGGCGTGGCCTTATTGGTCTTTGAGCATGTACTTGTTTTCCGGAGCAAAGATTTCCTGAGCAGCTCTTTTACTTTTCCTGCTCCAGACCTAAGATCAGCCATTTTACCAAGGAACTCTGATTCCTTAACAAGAAATAGTATCTTGAAACCAAGATCATGGCAGAAATAAATTATTTTAGAACATGTCATACTCGTATTTTTTTAAGCTTATTTTTTTAAATTTCTACACCCAACGTGGGGCTTAAGCTCACAACCTGGAGATCAAGAGTTGCATGCTCTTTCGACTTAGGCAGCCAGGTGCCCCAGGATTCCTGTTTTAAAGGTATGTGTTGCGAAACCAAATCACACAGTGCCCCCTACAGCACCGCAGTTGTAACAGAATTATTCTTCGTGTACTCAAGCTTTTTGCTTCCTTGGTCATTATTCTAAATCTATGATTTTGAGTAGTTGAAAAAAATAAAATACCTAATCCATGTGGCGTGTGGCAGATCTTGAAGGTACTAGATATCATTAATCCTGGTTTTTAAATTATAGTCAGCTTCCATTTTAAAGCTGATACCTGGACAAAATAGCTTAAGATAATCTTATAAGCTTTCTGTATGTAGCTTATTTTGGTAGGAATTATGATTTGGCCCATGTTACATCTCATCCTGGGACAGAGAAGTGAGGACAGGACAACATGTCTTGTTCTTTAAACGTCTTATCTATGTTACTGTAGTTATTCCCAGCCTACAGATGACAAAACTGAGCGTTAGAGAGGGTAAGTGATTTGACCGAGTCCCTGTGCCTACAAGTGGCAGAGCTCAACTTTCGCCTCATGTCTGTCTGACGTCAAGTCCCTGCTCTAAACTGCTATGCTGCGGTGACACTGGATAAATGAACAAGTGTGTACAGAGCCTCTGCAATATTACATCTTGGGGGGACGGGGACAATATAAGAGAGTTTGAGCCAAGAAGCCCTGCCATGAAGTACTGGAGTCCGGTGTGGGGGATAGCCTACATTTTAGGTAGTATAATAGGAAGCCGGTGTTTTGGCAACTTCAAAGTAATATTCTATAAAAGGAAAGTTCCAGAACCGACTGAGACAGGGGCGCCTGGGAGGCTCAGTCGTTAAGTGTCTGCGTTCGGCACAGGTTGTGATCTCAGGGTCTGGGGATCGGCCCGAGTCCAGCTCCCTGCTCAGTGGGGAGTCTGCTTCTCCCTCTGCCTCTGCCACTGCTCCTGCTTGTGCTCGTTCTCTCTGTCAAATAAATAAATAAAACCTTGAAAAGAAAGAACAGACTGAGACAATACAAAGAATAGGAAGAGAAATGAACACTTAATAGGGTTATGGTGGGTTTTAAAAAAAGATTTTATTTATTTACTTGTCAGAGAGAGACAAAGAGAGAGCATGTGATAACACACAAGTTGGGTGGAGGGGCAGAGGCAGAGGGAGAAGCAGACTCCCCGCTGAGCAGGGAGCCCGATGCGGGACTCGATCCCAGGACCCTGAGATCATCACCTGAGCCAAAGGCAGACACTTCACCAACTGAGCCCCCCAGGCGCCCCAGGTTATGGTGCTTTGGGAGAATTTATCCTCTCCTAAATTGACTAACATCCGCGACCTGCACTGTACCCACCGTGCACACCAGGGATCATTTGTGTGACGTTGCCCTCATTATAATCTTTCCTCCTCGAGCCAGAGCAGTTGCTTGGATCCGAGAAGGGCTGTTCTGAATAACTCTCAGGCCAGCTTACTCACAGCAAAGCTGGATTCATTCAGTGCAGTAGAGTGGAGAAGAAAAGCTATGCCGAGGAGTCATCAGGAAAGGAGTGAAGGTAGGACTTCAGAGAAAGAAGTTAAAATGCTCTCTTTTGTCCAGGTGTAAAAAAATGCACCATGTGGTATGATCTTCCTGGTTGTTCTAAGGTACCTATGTTCTCGGCAGCATTTGGGAAGATTACGTTAAAATGGAGCAACCCTGGCTGCTCGAGAAACAGAAATGAAATGGTTTTCCCTCAGCTTTGGCGGAATACACAAAGTGTAAACTTGGCGAAGCTTAAAAGCACTGTTTTCTCACTCTTTCCATAAGAAGGTATAAGAATGTGGTTTATATTTTCACTCGGTCCTACTGCTTAAGACATTTTTGTACATATTCTGATAATATAAATTGAACAAATTATAAGATTTAGAAATGGAACACAAAGAGAATATTAATTATTGTAACATACCCCAGACTCTAAAAGTCAAATACTCAATATTTGTTTCTTCCTTCCAAGTCTTACTTAAGCAGCGGGGGTCTAGGGTTAAACTTACAGTCCCTTCAATCTTCGAGCAACACCCCATTTCAAGGTATTCAATCAAAACTCTCTCTGTTGCGGGGGCGCCTGGGTGGCTCAGTCAGTGAAGTGTCTGACTTGGGCTCAGGTCATGATCTCCAGGTCCTGGGATCAAGCCCCACATTGGGCTCCCTGCTCAGCTCGGAGTCGGCTTGCCCTTCTCCATCTGCCCTCCCCCACTCATGCACATGTGAACATGCTCTCTCTCTCTCTCTCTCAAATAAATAAATAAATAAATAAATAAATAAATAAAACTATCTGTGTTAGAATTTTTTCTAATTTCTAATTAAAAAAAAACTGTGTTAGAATCCTCTGGGAGTACTCTTTACAACCAGAATGGGAAGGTGGAAGTCTTATTAAAATTGTGCTATGAATTGTTTTCTTTTCTCTCAAGATCACATTCCATTGCCTCCATATTAATCACATTCCTTCCATTTTTAATTTCTGCCTAATTCTCCTGGAGACATGGTTTTACTCTGGCCGATTAGAAGGAGCAGGACATTTTGAGCTTCTGCTTTGCATGGACTTTGTTTTCGCAGGTTCACTTATATTGCTAATTTTAATACCAAGAGTGCTTCGTGGGTCACCTGATATATATCAATAACGGAGTCCATTGATTTTGAGCCTAATATAGCATCTAGATGGATGTATAGACTCAGGAGAATGTCACAGAAGCCCTGTCCCTTTTCCTGAGTGATCTAGTTTTCATTTCAAGGTGACTTTCGTTGGCTACTGCCCTATCACCCAGCTAGTCCTTTATCTGGCCCTACTTTCATTGAGTAAGGACAATTTTAATGAAAACTCCAGCAACCTAGGTTGATGGAAGAATTGTGCTGAAATGAAAGAAACCTTAACATTTCCCATGCTGAACCAGAATTTTAAAAATTTTTTTAAGATTTATTTATTTATTTGAGAGAGAGAGAGAGAGAGAAGGGGGGGAAGCTTGCACTCAGGGGGTAGGGGCAGAGGGAAAGGGGGAGAGAGAGACATTCAAGCAGACTCCCCACTGAGCTTAGAGTCAGATATGGGCTCCATCTCACAACCCTGAGATCATGACCTGAGCCAAATTCAAGAATCAGACGCTTCACTGACTAAGCCACCCAGGCAACCTTGAACCAGAATTTTTTAGCAAACTGCCCTTTGGGGCTCCTGGGTGGCTCAGTCGGTGAAGCATCTGCCTTTGGCCCAGGTCATGATCCCAGGGTCCTGGGATTGAGCCCCACATCAGGCTCCCAGCAGGGAGTTTGCTTCTCCCTCTGCCCCTCTCCCCCACTCGTTCTCGCTCTTTTTCTCGCAAAAATAAATAAATAAAATCTTTTTAAAAAATAAATAAACTGCCCTTTATAACTCATTCCACCTCTCTTTCCTGGGTTAGTACATACTCAGACATAGCACAATTCATATTTGCATTTAGTTCCAAACCTAACTTTATGTACTCCTTTTTTTTTTTAAGATTTCATTTATTTATTTGTCAGAGAGAGAGAGAGCACAAGCAGAGGGAGCAGCAGGCAGAGGGAGAAGCAGACTCCCCACTGAGCAGGGAGCCCGATGCGAGACTCGATCCTACAACCCTGGGATCATGACCTGCGCTGAAGGCAGATGCTTCACCGAGTGAGTCCCCCTGGAGCCCCTAACTTTATGTGCTTCTTAAGGCATTTTGTAATGTTTCATACGAACTGTGCTTATTGCCCTCTTGCCAGACTGGTCTTCCAGAGAGTTATTTTGGCTTCATAGCTAGATCCTTGCTTCTTGGTTTTTATTTCTTTTTAACCTTATGGCTTGCTGAATAGCTTGATGACAAAGTAAAGAAATTTTTTGCAATAGAGGGCTGAGGAATTCAGCTACCTTACAACTTTTTCCCTAATCGGTCTTAGAAAATTAAGGAACTGATGTATTATTTCAACGGTAAATAAGAATATTTGGCTGAGTGTACTGTGGTTTCTACATTCTAGCTTCAACTATTCATCTGTAGTTATTATAGTTTAACTAGTTGCCCAATGCTAAGTAATCTGTACCACTAAATCTAGGACCATAAGAGAAAAGAATAAGGATTGTGAGAAATGGTTTTTCAAACAAATTTCCTGGTATCTTTAGTTATCCCTAGTAAACTAGTTACCTAGGTACAATAGCTATTTATAGTGCTAAATAAAGAAATAATGGCAAGAATAAATAAGTAACAGCAAGAACAAATGACCTGATGGATAGATAAATAAATATAAATAAAATAGTAAGAATTGGGGTGCTTGGGTGGCATAGTCTGTTGAGCAACTGACTCTTGGTTTCTTGGTTTTTTAACACTTTATTTATTTACTTATTTGAGAGAGAGAGAGTGAGAGAGAGAGAGAGAACATGAGCAGGGCGAAGGGCAGAGAGAGAAGCAGGCTCCCTGCTCAGCAGGGAGCCCGATGTGGGACTTGATCCTGGGACTCCAGGATCATGACCCAAGCCAAAGGCAGACACTTAACCAGCTGAGCCACCCAGGCGCCCCTGACTCTTGGTTTCTGCTCTGTCATGATCTTGGGGTGATGAGATCTAGACCCACATTGGGCTCTGTGCTTGTTGTGGAGTCTGCTTGAGACTCCCTCTCTCTGCCCCTCCTGCTCATGCTCTCTCTCTCTCAAATACGTAAATCAATCTTTACCAAAAATAGTAAGAATTAGGGGCACCTGGGTGGCTCAGTCGTTGTCTGCCTTCAGCTCAGGTCATGATCCTGGAGTCCCGGATCAAGTCCCACATCGGGCTCCCTGCTCAGCAGGGAGCCTGCTTCTCCCTCTGCCCCTCTCCCCGGCTCATGTTCTCTCTCTCTCTCAAATAAATAACTCTTTAAAAAATAAAAGAGTAAGAATTAATACATGCTAGTGTTAAGAATGGTTTTTCAACTTCCTACTTCAATTATTCTTCTCAGCATATCTAGCTACCTCTTAGTAAATAGTTTCTACTATTATCAATAATACTAACTCAATATTATCAGAAGAAATAGAAGTTGGATTTGAGAATAATGTCTTGATTAACTTCCTGGTCCCAAATATTTATTCTGGTTATTTTTACTTAGCTCCATTTAACTGATTACCTAGGTACCACTAGATAACCATACTATTCACTCATTTTTCCACTGGTAGTAAGAATTTAAATTTGAATAAAATGTTTTTTAGGTTATTGGCTTCTACCAGTTTTTCTACTTATCTCCACTTATTTCTAGTTAACTAGTTCCTTTGATAACCTGGTTATCTGTAGAGGTAACTCATTATCCCAAAGAGAAATAAGAAAAGTTGAGTAGAACATGTTTTCAACTTGCTGGATTCGACTAATTATTTTAATTATCACAACTGTAGTTTACTCATTCCCCAGGTGTCGTGAGTTATCAAAGTACTAATGCATTATGCCAACAAGAAATATGATTAGAGTTGAGAAGAATGCTTATTTTTTCTGGCTTACTCTAGTCATTCTAGTTATCTCCAGTTATCCATAGATAGCTAGTTTTTTAGATGCTACTTCCACAGTCTCACTTCTAGGCTCTATAGTTCTAAGGCAGTGTTCCAGCAAAGAATTAGAACAAACTATTACAAGGCTGTGTTTTTCAGCTCTCGGGCTTCAAATACTTTTTCTAATCATATCCAGTTACCTCTGATTAACTGATAAAATAAGTACACAAGCTGTGTATAGTACTAACTCATTCTTATACCAAAGGATAAGAACTTAGAGTGGTGACTCATGAATGTTCAATTTCTCATTTTATTTATTTTAATTTTTTTAAGTACACTCTACCCTCAACGTGGGGCTCAAATGCATGACCCTGAGATCAAGAATCATATGCTCTACCCACTGAACCAGCCAGGTTCCTCCAATTTCTGGTTTTAAATATCCTCTGGTAATTTCCCATTAACTTTATCACCCACCTAGGTACCACTATAAATATTTGGTCTAGAGTACACATTCTTTTTTTTTTTTTTTAAGAAGTAGGGATTTAAAATTGTTGTAAAGGATGTGTTTTCTAGCTTCTGGGCTAGTTATCTTTAGTTGTCTCCAGTTTGGTAGTTCCTAGGTACAACTAGTTATATAGAACTAACTGATTACGCTAACAAGAAAGAAGTCAGTTATAACAAGAATGTGTTTTCACTCATTGGCTTCATTTACATATCTCTCTCCAAATAACTGGTTTCCTGGGTATGAGTACTGATCTGTAGTACTAACTCATGAGTCACACTCTAGATAAGAATGTAGTATTGAGAAGAATTCTTATCAAATTCTTGGATTCAGCCACTTTTCTTCAGTATCCTGGTTTAGACTCATTATTCTGAATATCATCATTTATCCCTAGGTTACAAAAGATTAAGGTACCACTAGATATATAGGGCACTAACATGTAAATTCAGAGTTGCAAAGAACTTGATTTTTAGCTTCCTGCCTTCAACTGGTTATTCTTATTATCTCTGGTTGTCTGCAATTAAGTATTTACAAAAGTACAATGAGAATCTGCAGAAGTAATTCATTTTTACAGAAAGAGATGAGAATTTGGAGTTGGTAAGGTTGTGTTTTTCATATCCACAGATTTAACTAGTTATTCTTTTCTTTAAAGATTTTTTAAATTTATTTATTGAGAGAGAGAGAGCAAGAGCGGGAGGCGGGGGGAGAAAGAGAGGGAGAGAGAGGGAATCCGCAAGCAGACTCCCTGCTGATCAGGGAGCCTGATGTGGGGCTCAATCCCAGGACCCTGAGATCATGATCTGAGCTGAAATCAAGAGTCAGCCGCTTAACCAACTGAGCCACCCAGGCGCCCCTTAACTAATTATTCTTATCTCTAGATAGCCATAGTTTACACTATGTAGTTATATACCACTAATTATTACTAGCAATAACTAATTCTGCCTTTAAAAAAAAGATTTTAGAGATGAGATGTGTTTTTCAGCCTTTGAGCTTCAGGAAGTTTTCCAGTTATATCTAGTTATCTCTAGTTAAATTTTATCTACCATTCCATGCCTTAGTGACTTATTTACTATTTACCAACCTTTCCAATATCTTATTTCAAGAAGAAATAAGTTGCACTTCAGAAGAACCTGCTTTTCAGCATCCTGATTTCAGTTACTTTTCTAGTTGTTTCCCCAGTTGTCTTTAAACAGTTACCCAATTACCACTAATTACATTACTATTACACTTCAATGAGAAAAAAGAAATCGAGAAATATCTGTTTTTTCAGCTCCCTGCCTTCACCTCATCATTCAGATAGTATATAATTCTCTACAAAAACCAAAAAATAAATCTAGCTGATTATAGTGCTACTTCCACATTCTAAAAAGATACGAAAATTTAGATGTGAGAAGAATGTTTTCTTTCAACATCATCAATATACCAGTGCGTCTTGTTATGTCTAGATACCTCTGATAAAATAGATACCTAGGTATGGTTAATTCCGTATTGGACTAATTCACTAATTCAACAACGTAGAAGAATTTAGATGTGAAGATAATTTCTTTTCCATTTCCTGGTCTAATGTCATGATCACCTTATATCTCTGCTTAACTTGTTACTTAGATACCACTAACTATCTCTTGTATTAACTCATTATTCAAAGGAGATAAGAAGCTAGTGTTGAGAAGAGTGATTTTTCAATTTCCTGGATTTGTCAGTTTTCTTAGTCACTTCTAGTTAACTCTAGTAAAGTAATTGCTTAAGCATTACTAGTTATCTCCAGTGCTAATATTTTATTCCAACAGGAAATACGAATTTGGGTTCAGAAGATGATGTTTTTTTCTGGCTTGATGACTTGGATTATGTTATACAAATGAGCCAAAAATAACCTGTCTATTGACCCCCAGGTTGTCTTCTTTCTTTACCTCAGGCTGAGACCCATTACCTTGAAAGCCTGCTGGAGCCAAACGCAAATTTTTACACATCCAATTGCTTTAAAAGTATCTGAAACAGGGGCGCCTGGGTGGCACAGCGGTTAAGCGTCTGCCTTCGGCTCAGGGTGTGATCCCAGCGTTATGGGATTGAGCCCCACATCAGGCTCCTCTGCTAGGAGCCTGCTTCTTCCTCTCCCACTCCCCCTGCTTGTGTTCCCTCTCTCGCTGGCTGTCTCTATCTCTGTCGAATAAATAAATAAAATCTTTAAAAAAAAAAGTATCTGAAATAACCATGACCATACATACTTTTTAAATAAGCTCTAACCCAACGTGGGACTCAAACTCACTACCCTGATATCAAGAGTCGCTCGCTCTACTCACTAAGCCAACCAGGCAGCCCCCCCATAATCACATTTTTAGCCATTTATAACCTGGCTGCTTTACATACTCCATGAAATTGGGCCTAACATACAGATAAAATAACCCCTGGGCCCACAAAGACCACAAGCCACTGCTGCCCTTTGGTGAGTTTGACCCAGACGCTCTCCAACGTACTGCTAAATAACATCGCCTAGACTCACGAGGCCCTCTCAGCTGATTCCCTTCTCTCCCAGGAGTTAACTTGCCTTCCCCCCAGAGCCCCCTTCCAAATGGTGGCAACCACAAGCCTTAGCCTCCAGACACAAGCCCTAGCCTCCAGACACAAGCCTTGACCTCCCACAAAACTGTCAAAGCCTCACCCAAATAAATCTTGTGTATCCTACTGCCATCTTGTGGTCATAAAGTTTTCTTTCGCCGGCCCAGAAATCTGAATATTCACAACTCATTTTTTCTGGTTTACCTAGAATCCCACTGGATGCTACACAATTAACTCATTTTTATTTTTTTAAAGTTTATTATTATTATTTTTTTTAGAAATCTCTACACCCAACATGGGGCTCAAACTCATGACCCTGAGATCAAGAGTCCCATGTTCTTCCGACTGAGCCAGCCAGGTGCCCCCAATTAACTCATTTTTAGAACAAGGAATTTAAAAAAAAAAGAATTTAGACATGAGGGGTGCCTGGCTGGCTCAGTTGGTGGAGCATCGGACTCTTGATCCTGGGGTCATGAGTTCAAGCCCCACCTTGGGTGTGGAGCCTACTTTAAAAAAAGAATTTAGACATGAAATGATTGTGGTTTTTAGACAGGAAATGATTGTAGCTTGGACCAGTTATTCTAGTTACCACTAGTTATCTATTGTTAACTAATCATCTAGGTCCCGCTACATATCTATGGTACTAACTCATTAGAAAAAGAAAATAAGAGTTTAGATTTGAGAAGAATGCCTTTTTTAGCTTCCTGATATCAAGCATTACTAGCTATTTCCAGATATCTCCTGTAAATTAGTTACCTATGAACCACTATTCATTTCAGATTTATGAGTTCTTTCAACATGAAATATAAAGCTAGAAAAACAAGAAATACAGGGGCGCCTGGGTGGCTCAGTCATTAAGCATCTGCCTTCGGCTCAGGTCATGAACCCAGGGTCCTGGGATCAAGCCCCGCATCGGGCTCCCTGCTCCGCTGGGAGCCTGCTTCTTCCTCTCCCACTCCCCCTGCTTGTGTTCCTTCTCTCACTGGCTGTCTCTATCTCTGTCAAATAAATAAATAAAATCTTAAAAAGAAAAGAAAAGAAAAGAAAAACAAGAAATACAAAGTTAGAGTAAGAAGGAAATATTTTCCAATTCAAGGCTTCAACTTCTTATACTAATATTCTTTAGGTAGTTACCTAGGTACCATCATGCATCTGCATTATTGACTCATTAATCCACCATGAGAAAAAAAAGAATTTGAAGTCTAGAAGAACCAACATTTAAGCTCCTAATTTCGACTGTTTATTCTAGATATCTCTCCAATATCCATAGTACAGAATCATTATTCCAACAAGAATTAAGACTAATAGGGGTTCCTGGGTGGCTCAGTTGGTTAAGCGTCTGCCTTCAGCTCAGGTCATGATCCCAGGGTCCTGGGATTGAGCCCTGCATCAGGCTCCCCGCTCAGTGGGGAGTCTGCTTCTCCCTCTCCCTCTCCCTTTGCCCCTTCCCTGGCTTGTGCACTTTCTCTCTCAAATAAATAAATAAAATGTTTTTAAAAAGAAATAAGACTATTATTATTTTGTTGTCATAAAATACAGATAAAGCAAATTTACCATCTTAACCATTTTTATGGGTGCAGTTTGGCGACATGAAGTGCATTCACATTGTTGTCCAACCATCACCACCATCCATCTCCAGAACTTTTTCATCTTCCCAAACTGAGACTCCATACCCATTAAACAATAGCTCCCCAGTACCACTTCTCCCAGACCCTGGGAAACTACCGTTCTATTTTCTTTTTCTTTCTTTCTTTCTTTTTCTTTTTTCTTTTCTTTTCTTTCTTTCTTTTGAAGATTTTAAGTAATCTCTACATCCGACATGGGGCTTGAACTCACAACCCCAAGATCAAGAGTTCCATGCCTCACCGACTGAACCAACAGGTGCCCTTACCATTCTACTTTCCCTTTCTTTCTTCCTTCCTTCCTTTCTTTCTAAAGATTTTATTTATTTATTTGAAAGAGTGAGAGAGAGAGCGAGCACAAGCAAGTTGGGGGCAGAGGGAGAAGCAAACTCCCCACTGAGCAAGGAGCCCGATGCGGGGCTCGATCCTGGGACTCTGGGGTCATGACCCGAGACGAAGGCAGACGCCCAACCGACTGAGCCACCCAGGAACCCCTAATTTCTGTTTCTACAAATTGAACTACTCCAGGTATCACAGATAAATGGAATCATTCAATATTTGTCTTTTTGTGTCTGGTTTATTTCCCTTAGCTTGATGCCTTCAAGGTTCATCCATGTTGTAGCATGTGTCAGAATTTCATTCCTTTTTAAGGCTGAATAATATTTTATTGTATGTATATACCACATTTTATTTACCCATTCATCCATCAGTGGACATTTGGGTTGTTTCCATCTTTCAGCTATTGTGAATAATGCTGCTCTGAACATGTATATACAAATATCTGTTCAAGTCCCTGCTCTCAGTTCTTTGGGTTGTATACCCAGAAGTGGAATTGCTGGATCATATGGTAATTCTGACTAAGTTTTTGAGGAACTGCCATACCATTTTCCACAGTGACTACACCATTTACATCCCCACCAGTAATGCACAGGGTTCCAACTTCTCCACCTCCTTACCAACACCTCTTATTTTCTGTTTTGTTGATAATAGCCATCCTGCTGGGTGTGAAACAGTATCTCATTGTGGTTTTTATTTTTATTTTTTTTTAAGATTTTATTCATTTATTTGACAGAGAGAGAGAGAGACAGCCAGCGAGAGAGGGAACACAAGCAGGGGGAGTGGGAGAGGGAGAAGCAGGCTCCCATCAGAGCAGGGAGCCTGATGCGGAGCTCGATCCCAGGACCCTGGGACCATGCCCTGAGCCGAAGGCAGACACTTAATGACTGAGCCACCCAGGTGCCCCTCATTGTGGTTCTGATTAAGACTAATATGTAAGAAAAATATGTTTTTAGCCTTTTGGCTTCAAATATTTATTCTGCTTTTATATGGTTAATTCTATTTAAATCTCTCCGTGTAACTGTCATTATCTACATTATTCACTGAACATTTAAAAAAATAAGAATTGTAGGGTACCTGGGCGGCTCAGTCGGTTAAGAGTCTGCCTTCGGCTCCGGTCATGATCCCAGGGTCCTGGGCTCCAGTCCCACATTGGGCTCCTTCCTTGGCAGGGAGCCTGCTTCTCCCTCTGCCTCTGCCTGCCACTCCCTCTGCTCTCTCTCATTCTCTCTTTCTGACAAATAAATAAATGAAATCTTTTTTTTTAAAGTAAAAAGAAATCATAGGGACACAGTTAAAAACATGACTTTTATCATTCTCAAAATTCTATGAACTCTTCACCCATCCTTGAGAAACGGGTAAAATTGAAAACCATCAAAATAATTGGACTTCTTAAAAATTGGATTGTATGAATGGAAGGTGTTTATAAGAAGTCGATGACTCTCGAGCTTATCATCCAAAAGGACAGCACTGAATAGTTAATCTGTTCCTTGAAGGACTAGGATGCTGATGTCTTTCTGATACGGATCATTACGTGATTGCTGATCTTTCACCAGGGTATAAGTTAGCTTTTCCTCGCACCAGGTCCAGCAGGTTATTGGGCACTGGGTAATATACATATTTTTTTTTCTAACTATAGTCAGAGGGAAGTAGCAGGGTGCACGCCGGCTGTCATTTAGCGGTATTGAACACTATGCAAAACATCACTTTAAGGGAGAAACAGAGCCCTCAATCTGCCCTGGCTCTTCTTTATTTGATATTTATCAGTGGAGAGCTAGAGTTCTGGAAGACAGTTCTAGACAAAGGGAGATGGAGGAAGACGAAGGGGAGGAGGAGGAACAGGAGAAAGTGGAGGAGAATAAAAAAGTGGGAACATGGGGCACCAGGGTGGCTCAGTCCGTTAAGTATCTGCCTTTGGCTCAGGTGATGATCGTAGGGTCCTGGGATCGAGCCCGGCATCCAGCTCCCTGCTCTGCTGGGAGCCTGCTTCTTCCTCTCCCACTCCCCCTGCTTGTGTTCGCTCGCTCGCTGGCTGTCTCTCTCTGTCAAATAAATAAATAAAATCTTTAAAAAAAAAAGTGGGAACTAACCCAACTCCCTAGCACCCGCCCAGCCCAGAAACACGTGCGCTTTCGCAGAGGTCCTGCAGCGGAGGCGCGGAAGCGGAGCTCAGCAGGCAGAGGTTGTAAGCCCCACAGTCGCGTCCAGCACGTGCAGCGCCTGCATTCTTGGATGCTCAAAACAGTGGACAGGTTTCTACATTTGTACTCTTGATGTGAATTCCTTAATACAAATCTGGGGTATTTGTTCCTATCGCAAGAGTGAGGTTTGGGTTTCTTAGAGCGTGCATCCGAGCACCCACAGTGCTCTGTAAACCCATCCTCAAGCTGCCGCTCCTGAGCGCCCAGGGGAGCTTGGGAGCTTGATGGGCTCCACTTTCCGCGCGTATGGCAAAAACCCAGAGCAAGCAGCCCCCTAGCTAATCGTTTCGTCCGGTCACTAGCCCGGTTCGTGGACTCTGCGTGCGAACGGAACCCAACCAGAGTCCCATCCATTGGTCACTGACTTGCCGGAGGGGAGAGTCGTGCTCAGAGCCCACACGGCGACGGGGATACCGTCGCTTCGGTGCTGGGGCTGCCACGAAGCCCCCCCCCGCGCCTTCTCCAGCCCTACCTCTGCGTCCCTCGCCCTGGAGGAGCTTAGGGCGATAACCCTGCACCGACCTGCGTGCACCGAGGGCCAGCGTTGAGACGTTCTCCCAACGCGTCTCCCAGGGCTCCGGAGAGCGGTGGGAAGTTTCATTCCCCACCCCTTCCCCGCCCCCGGCTGGCTGGCACCACCCACCAACCCCCTCCCGGCAAGGCAGTGCCCCGCGGGAATCGGGAGGAGTCAGCTAAGCGGCGAGTTAGACGCCCCCGCGCGCGCCCCCTGGCGGCAGCACCATTCCGACAAACGCTCCGCCTACTTCGTGGCCACGCCCCGGCCTCGTGCTCTCCCCGACAAGTCCCGCCCACCACACACCCGGCCGTTGGAAGTAACGAGGGTCGACGGCGTCTGAGAGCGCGCGGACGTTGAAGCTGAGGTAGAGGCGTAGTAAACCGCACCGCGCACAGAAACAGGGCCGGACCCCGGAGTCTCCGCGGGTCGCTGCGCGAGTCTGTGGAGGCGCTCTGGACATGGAGCCTCCGCCCGAGAGCAGCCAAGAAGGCACCGCTTGCCGCAGCCTGGAAGTCGATGAGCTTGGAGGAGAACCGTTGGGTGAGTGCGCGAACCGGGACGCGGGTTTGGCGAAGTCTAGGAAACGGCCTTTCCCCGGGGGAGGCGAGTGGACGGGACGCCGCAGTGGCGCGGCAGACGTCGCCGCTCTCAGGTCGCCGTCCCACGCGCCCTGGGCTCCAGCGCCCTGATCTCTCTTTTCCAGATACGAAGCCGGCGGTGGTCTCCGTAACGGGAGGAGACGTCGAGAAGGAGCTCTGGCCCGAACCTGAGCAGGGAGCCGCGGCAGGAGGAGAAGAAAGCCACGGTGGCGCGGGAGCAGCGGGCCCCGTGGACGACGAGAACCAGACGGGCGGCGGCTGCGGGGAGGAGCCCCCGCAGCAGCAGCAGGACGAGGCCCAGGCGGCCGCCGAGGGGCCGCAGGAACGCCTCCACCTCGAGTTCACCCGGCTGCAACTGAAGGAGCTGGAGAGCGTTTTCCAACGCACTCAATACCCCGACGTGTTCGCGCGGTGAGTGGCTTGCTCTGCCCACCCCCCCCATCTCTAGGACCCTTGGGCTCGGCTGGCCGGCTGGGACGCCCTGGGCTCTCTCCCAGGTCTCTCTCCCTCCCCTCCAAAGCCAAAGCTACCTAGGGGGCCTCAAGCTCCTTCCAAGGTGAGGACGATGCCCCAGTGGGCATCAAGGTAAATATTTTCATGCAGTATATAACCGAATCGTCAGGAAACTCGGGTCGGGCTCCTGTTTTTGTAAATAACATTCTATCGGATCACGATCGCGATCAGGAGTGACATCAGGGTGCAAAATCAGGCGCGGTTGTGCGAGTGAAGGGGTGGATCTTGCCTTTATTTAACATTTTGATAATTTGGTGGTCCCAGAATTTTTTGTGCATTAGTCTTGACTTTTAAATACTACATTAAAATTGTTAATCTTGAATTCTGAAGTTTTTCAAGGTACCCTTAAATTTTGTACACAAAGGAAGAGTGTCCCTAAAGCAAGCCCGGACTTGGGTATTAAAGAAATGTGTGCTGGGGAGTTGGGGGGACATATAAATTTAAAAACAAGCATGAAATGTACATTGTATATCTCATTTCATCCACAACTCCAGATACTAAATATTTGCAATTTTCTTCCCTCAGAAAGGAGCTTGCCATACCCATAGATGTGATGGAAGTCAGTAAACCTGAAAAAAGCGATTTGGCTGGGGAGCCATTATAAAACCTGCTTCAGGAGTTAAAAGCTTTTGTTCTAGACATTTTCAAGTTGTTGTTTTGGTTGTCTTTTCCATGTTTGGGTAGTAAGTTTTGAATTTTAGGGCTTTGGTGAGTGGAAAATGGGATAAATAAATCCCACTTTATGGAAATTGCCCATTACCATTAAAGGAAAACAATAAAATAAAAGAGAATTAAACTGCTTGTCCTGTTTCCTGCACAAAATTAAATATAAATAAAGTTCAACTCTTTCTAATGAGTATCATTCAGGGAGCAATTCTGGGTAGAGTCATGTTGGGGCTGGGTCAAATCTGGGAAGTATGCACATTAACACAAGACGACCTAGGCTAAGAGAGGATTAGACTATATTGTTATTTTTAATTTTTATTTTTTTAAAGATTTTATTCATTTGAGAGAGAGAGCAGGGGGAGGGGCCGAGGGAAAGGGAGAAGCAGACTTCCCACTGAGTGCCAGAGCCTGATGGGGGGGGGGGGGCGGGAGCTTGATCCCAGGATGCTGAGATCATGCCCAGAGCTGAAGTCCCATGCCACCCAGGTGCCCCTGTACTGTTATTTTAAATATTTAAAACCAGGCATAAGTTCTTAGCTAAAGCCACAAAAAAAGTGGATTTATAAACATTCAGGCCTTGGGGTAAGGGAATTATTCACACACAGAGAACACACTATATGAGTAATGTCTGTTCATTTACACCGAGACTGATGCAGGGAGATAGCTTTTATTTCTTGTTTTTTAAAATAATTAATTTTTAAAAGATTTTATTTATTCTTTTGAGAGAGAGAGAAAGCACAAGAGCGGGGAAGGTCAGAGGGAGAACCAGACTCCTGGCTGAGCGGGGAGCCCAAATTGGGGCTTAATCCAGGAGTCCTGGGACTCTAGGATCATGACCCGAGCTGAAGGTAGATGCCCAACCAACCAAGCCACCCAGGTGCCCCATAAAGACTTTATTTATTTGAGAGAGCACATGAACAGGGGGAGGGGTAGACGGGGGAAAGTGAGAGAGAATCTCAAGCAGAATCCCCACTGAGTTTGGAGCCCAACACCGGCTCCATCTCACAACCCTGAGATCATGACCAAGATTCAACCAATAGACTCAACTGACTGAGCCACCCAGGTGCCCCACAGGGAGATCAATTTAAAGTCCAAGTGCCTGGTTCTCCTGTTGTTGTTTTAGTCTGTAGTAAAGCACTGTAGACAGTGGCAGCCCTACCTTTTAATTTTCTGAAATACTTTCATGTGTTAGCCTGAAAACATTGCTTAAAATACATTATAGTGGAGGGTTGGAGGAAACTGGACATTTGTCTAAAAATTGAAGCAAGTGAGAATTTTCATGCTAAAACCTGGGAAATAACAATTTTGAAAAAAGTTTCACTGAGTTAAGAAGGGTGAAAAGGTTAGAGAAGAATTGCATACAAACATACCTTACAGATATGGCACAAATCGAACTTCATGAGTGAATATTCTCAAGGAATTTCTAAGGATATGTTTTTCGATGGTACTATTTAGAAGAGATGGGTTTTATGGAATTTGGTGTTGGTGGAGAGGCTTTCAGTTTAGGCCAGATTCTTACCTGTGTTAATTTGAAATAGTTTTTCACTTGTTCAGGCAGTAATGTCTAATTTGTAGGTCAAAAGACTACCATTTGAGACCAGAGAAAATCATAAGTTATCTTAAGAGAGTATTGGTGAAAACCAAAATCCAGGATGAGTTAGTTAGCTTTGTCCCATGGTATGTATATGAGTGCAGTCGTGGAAATGGGATACAGATCTGGTAGTCTTGAGTTTTAGTGAATTTAGACCCAGTTTGTCTAAATTTTCCTTAACTCTACAGGCTAAAATATCAAGGCAGTATTCGGGGCGTCAGCAACTCTTATGTTCTAGTAAGAAGCCACAATGCCCAGGACTTCCTTGTCAGGTCATCTTTGTAACTCTCAAGAGGTTTCCGAAGATGAATAACCCCTTAGATATCTTTGAGGGAAACCTGTTTTAAAATCCAACCTGCTCCTATTGAATATTTACTTTAGACTCTGGAAGCTTTTATCACGTTCAGCTTCCCCCACAACCAGGACAACACTGTCCCTAGATTGTCGGAAGCAGAGGCAGCTGGACACTGATGGTCTGCTGTCAAGATACTGACATTTCTGGGGCGCCTGGGTGGCACAGCGGTTAAGCGTCTGCCTTCAGCTCAGGGCATCATCCCAGCGTTATGGGATCGAGCCCCACATCATGCTCCTCTGCTATGAGCCTGCTTCTTCCTCTCCCACTCCCCCTGCTTGTGTTCCCTCTCTCGCTGGCTGTCTCTATCTCTGTCGAATAAATAAAATCTTTAAAAAAAAAAAAAGATACCGACATTTCTTCATCTTGTTACCAGGCTTAGCAGCAGCAGAAGATACTGGTACAGTTCATCAGCTAGACCCACATTCAAGAGCTGGAAAAACCATTAAAGAATATTAAAGGTGGGAGGAGAGAGACAAGGCAGGAAGTACAGTCAAAAGCTTAGCACGTAATGGATGCTCTCTAAGGGTAAACCGAAGAAGAGGCTGCGGTGGTAACTTTCTTAAAACATTTTACTAACAAAAAAAATAGGTTCTCCTACTGGAGTTTAATATCTCAGTGGCATAAATAGTTGTATGTTGTGGGGTTTTCTTTTTTTTTTTTTTTTTAAAGATTTACTTATTTGACAGAGGGAGAGAGTGAGACAGAGAGCACAAGCAGGGGGAGCAGCAGGCAGAGGGAGAAGCAGGCTCCCCAGTGAGCAAGGAGCCTGATGCGGGACTCGATTCCAGGACCCTAGGATCATGACCTGAGCCGAAGGCAGAAGCTTAACTGACTGAGTCACCCAGGTGTCCCTGTGGTTTTTTTTTTTTTGAGATTTTATTTATTTATTTGAGAGAGAGTGAGCACAAGCAGGGGGGAGTGGCAGAGGGAGAGGGAGAAGCAGGCTCCCGGCTGAGCAGGGAGTCGGATGTGGGACTCCATCCTAGGACCTTGGGATCTTGACCTGAGCCGAAGGCAGATAAACTTAACTGACTGAGCCACCCAGGCACCCAAGGAAAAAGATATTTTAAAACATGTCCAGAGCTCTCTGTTTTTCTCAACCAAGGCCCGCCCTGAAGGGGAACTAACCAGAGCCTCAGGGACTTGGGTTTTACCCAAGCCTAGGTGAGAGGGGGACAGGTAATACCCAGCTCTGGCCCTTTTAGCACTTGTAAAGGTCACAGCCCAGGGAGAAAAGGCTCCCTAAAAGACCGAGATTTAATCATAGGCCTATAAAATGTTTCTCCTACCCCCCAAACCTATCACCAAATCAATAGTGCTCCTGTATGACAGTGGGATGCAGCTAAAAGAACTGCAAGCCTCAGGCCCTATCTAAGAACAAGCCTCTAGGAAAACGCAAACATGACAGCAGAGACAAAACCAAGGACACTACAGGACATTTTAGCCTCTAACACCTATAGCAAACAGTAAACACAGCCTAATTCCCAGCCAGATAAACAGAAAACCGACACTAAAAAACTATCCGATTCTTTTACCCAATACGTCATGTCTGGCTTTCAACAAAAAAGTATAAGTCATGCTAAAAATCAAAAGACATATTCTGAAGAGACAAAGCATCAGAAGCAGACTCAAATATGGCAGAAATCTTGGAACTATTTGATCTGGAATTAAAATAACTATGATTAATATGCCAAAGGCTCTCATGAAAAAAGTAGACAACACGTAAGAACAGATGAATAATGTAAGTCAAGAGATAAAAACACTAAGAAAGAATCAAAAGGAAATACTGGAAATCAAAAACACTGTGACAGAACTGAAAAATGCCTTTTTAAAAAAAGATTATTTATTTATTTGAGAGAGAGAAGAGCGAGTGAGGGAGAGAATGAGCAGTGGGGGAGAGGGGGCAGAGGGAGAAGGAGAAGCAGGCTCCACGCTGAGCAGGGAGCCCGATGCAGGACTCGATCCCAGGACCCCGAGATCATGACCTGTGCTAAAGGCAGACGCTTAACCAACTGAGCCACCCAGGTGCCTTGAAAATTGCCTTTTTTAAAAAAAACTTAAGTAATGCAATCTCTACACCTATCATTCTTTTGCATATTGCTGTCCAGTTTTCCCTACACCATTTATTGAAGAGAATATTTTCCCTATTATATATTCTTGCCTCCTTTGGCACAGATTTTTTTTTTTAGGAGAGAGAGGAGTGGGAGAGGGAGAAAGAATCCTAAGCAGGTTCCACACCCCAGCTCAGAGCCTGACTCGGGGCTCAATCTCACAACTGTGAGATTATGACCCAAGCCCAAATCAAGAGTTGAGTGCATAAGTGACCGACCCACCCAGGAGCCCCTCCTTTGGCATAGATTAATTGACCATATAAGCGTGGGTTTATTTCCGGGCTCTCTGTTCTGCTCCAGATACATCCAGCTCAAGATTGCTTTGGCTAGTCTTCTGTGGTTCCATACAAATTGCAGTATTATTTGTTTTAGTTTTGTGAAAAATGCTGTTGGTATTTTTTTTTTTGAGAGACAGAGAGAGAGAGAAAGGGCATGAGCAGGGGAGAGGGAGAGGGAGAGAGAGAATATTAAGCAGACTCCATGCCCAGTGCAGAGCCCAACTTGAGCCCCATGCAGAGCCCAGTGCAGATCACGACGCTGAGATCATGACCTGAGCCGAAATCAAGAGGTGGACACTCAACTGACTGAGCCCCCAGGGGCCCCACTGTTGGTATTTTGATAGAGATTGTGCTGAATCACTATGGTGTACACCTGGAACTAATATAAATAACATTGTGTGTCAACCATACTCAAATAAATTTTTTTAACCTTCAAAAAAAAAAGAGTAATACTGGCAGAGAATTTTTCCAAATTAATGGCAGACACCAAACAACAGATCCAGGGAGTTCAAAGAACATTTTTTGGATAAATACCAAAAAATCTATACTGGGCCTTATCATACCCAAACTGGAGGAAATCAAAGACAAGGAGAGAAACCCTGAAAGAAGCCAAATTGAAAAACAAAACAAAACAAAACAAAACCTATACAGGAGCAAGGGTAAGAATCACATCAGACATCTTTTCAGAAAATATGCAAGCAAGAAGAGAGTAAAGTGAAATATTTAAAGCATTGGAGGAAAAATACCATTAACCTAGAATTCTGTGTCCATCAAAATTATCCTTCAAAAGTGTGGAGAAATAAAGACTTTCTCAGACAAATAAAAATTTTGAATTTGCGACCAGTATATCTGCTTTGCTAGAAATGTTACAAGAAGTGCTTCAAGATAAGGAAAATAATACAGGTGAGAAACTCAGATTTGCATAAAGAAAGGAGAAGTGTTAGAGAAATAATAAGTGAAGGTAAGATGAAATATTTTATTCATAATACCTTTTTTTAAAGATTGGCTTATCTATTTTTCGAGAGGGGGAGGGGCAGAGGGAGAAGCAGACTCCCCACAGAGCAGGGGGCCCTTCACGGGGCTTGATCCCAGGACCCTGCGATCATGACCTGAGCCAAACCAAGAATTGGATGCTTAACCTACTGAGCCACCCAGGCACCCCGGGAGTCTTTTTTTTTTTAATTTTTATTTATTTATTTATTTTTGAGAGAGAGATTGAGTGGGGGGAGCACAGAGCCTGAGGTGGAACTCGATCTCAGGACCCTGAGATCAGGACCTGAGCCGAAACCAAAAGTCGGATGCTTAGACTGCACCACCCAGGCGCCCCTCATTTATAATACTATTTTTTTAAAAAGACATTTACACTTTTTAAAAAAAGATTTTATTTATTTATTTGAGAGAGAGAGTGAGCGAGAGAGCAGGGGGGGCAGAGGGACAGAGGCAGAGGGAGAAGCAGGCTCCTGGGAGCCTGAGGCTGGGCTCGATCCCAAGACCCCGGGATCATGATCTGAGTCAAAGGCAGATGCTTGACCAACTAAGCCACCCAGGCGCCCCTATTTATAATATTCTTAGTTGATCTAACAGATAATGGTTTGTTCAAAATAATAATAGCAAAAATGTATTCAGTGATTACAGCATATGGATAAGTGAAGTGAATGACAGCAAAGTTATAAAAGACAGGAGAAAGGACCTGGGCATACTCTGCATAAGGTACTTGTGCTACCAGTGAAATGATCTAGTGTTATTTGAAAGTGGGCTTATTTGTTGTAAATGTATATTGCAAATTCTAGGGCAACCACTAAAAAAAATTTCTAAGTGTTACTGAGATGTTAAGAGAAGAGAGAAAATTGAATCATAATAAAAAGTTCAATTAAAACCAGAGAAGGCAGAAAAAGAGTGGAAGACAAACTAGAAACCAAGAACAATGACAAAGAATAGAAAATGATCATAAAATTGTAGATATTAATCAAAATATATCAATAATAATTTTAAATGTGAATAGTCTAAATATGCCAATTAAAAGAGACAGTAAGTCTGGATAAAAAAATAAACAAGAGCCAACTACATGTCACCTAAAGAAACCTACTTTACTTGTTTTTAATTTTTTTATTTTTCAAAGATTTTAAGTAATTTCTACACCCAACATGGGGCTTGAACTCACAACCCTGAGATCAAGAGTCACACCCTCCTCTGACTCAGCCAGCCAGGCACCCCAGAAACCTACTTTAAATATAAAGACACAGGGCACCTGGGTGGCTCAGTCACTTAAGCGTCTGCCTTTGGCTCGGGTTGTGATCTTAGGGTCCTGGAATCAAACCCCTCGTTGGGCTCCCTGCTTGGTAGGAAGCCTGCTTTTCCCTCTCCCTCTGCTGGTCACTCCCCCTGCTTGTGTGCTCTCTCTCTCTCTCAAAGAAACCAATGAAATCTTAAATAAATAAATAAATAAATAAATAAATAAAAGACACAGGGGTGCTTGAGTGATGCAGTCGGTTAAGCGTCCAACTCTTGGTTTTGGCTCGGGTGGTGATCTCAGAGTTGTGAGATCAAGCTCCACACTCAGCATGGAGTTCACTTGAGATTCTCTCTCCCTCCTCCCTGCCCCTCCTGATTGTGCTCTCTCTCTCTCAAATAAATAAATAAATCTTTAAATAAATAAATAAATAAATACAAAGACACGGATAGCTTAAAGGTAAAGACATTGAGAAAGATATACCATGCCAACACCGAGCAAAACAAAGCTGCACTATCTCAGACAAAGCATGCTTCGGAACAAGGAAAATTATCAGGGATAAAGAGGGGCATTACATAACAGCAAAAGACTCAATTTTCCAGAAGGCACCAATCCTTCATGTGTACATGCTTAACAACACAGTGTCAAAATACATGAGTCAAAAACTGACAGAACCGCAAGGAGAAATAGACACATCCACTATTGTACTTGAGGACTTCAACATCCCCTCTGTTACAAACTGACAAAGACAGCAGGTAGAAAATCAGTAGAATCAAATATAATTGAACTAAGAGCATCATCAATAAACCAGATCTAATTGACATTTATAGAATACTTCAACAACAGCAGAATGCATATCCTTCTCAAGCTCACATGGAACATTCACTAAGATAGACTACATCCTGGGCCATAAAACACACTTCTAGATAACACATGGATCAAAGAATAAACCTCAAGAGAAGTTAAAAAAAACATTTTGAACTAAATGGAAATGAAATCACAACTTGTCAAAATTTGAGGATGCAAAGGAAATCAGTGCATGGAGAGACATTTGTCACACTGAATGCATATACTAGAAAAGAAGAAAAATCCAAAATTAATAATCTAAGTTTCCACCTTAGGAACCTAGAGAAAGAAGAGCAAGTTAAATCCAAGTAAGCAGAAGAAAAGATATAAAAATCAGAGCAAAAATCAGTGAAATTGAAAACAAGAAAATAGAGAAAATCAATGAATCCAAAAGTTGGTTATTTGAAAATATTGATAAAAGTGATAAGTATCTGTTCAGGCTAACCAAGATAAAAAGAGAGAAGACACAAATTGCTACCATCAGAAATGAGAGGGGGACATCACTTCTGATTCTGCTGACATTAAAAGGATAATAAAAGAATATTATGAACAACTCTGGCCACAAATTTGATAACTTAGAAACAATGGGCCAATTCTTTGAAAAACACAATCTAGCAATACTCATAAAAGAGAAATAGACTATATGAATAGGCCTATATCTATTTTAAATGGAATCAATAATTAATAACCTTCCAAAACAGAAAGCACCAGGCACAAATGGATTCACCGGGGGAATTCTACCAAACGTTTAAGGAAGAAATGATACGAATTCTCTATAATCTGGTCTAGAAAATAGAACCAAGGGAATGCTTCCTAACTTATTCATGAGGTCAGCATTACCCTGGTACTAAAACCAGACAATACATTGTCAGAAAGGAAAACCAAAGACCAATAACTCTCATGAAAAAATGCAAAAATCCTCAACCAAATATTAGCAGATCAAATCCAACAATGTATGAAAAGAAGTATATACTATGACCAACTAGGATTTATCTCAGGTATGCAAGGCTAGTTCACATTCAAAAAGTCAATTAATATAATCCATCACATCAACAGTCTAAAGAAAAATGACATGATCATATCATCAGATGCAGAAAAAGCATTTGACAAAATCCAACACCAACTCATGCTAAAAACTCTCAGCAAGGGGCTCCTGGGGGATACAGGGGGTTAAGCATCTGCCTTTGGCTCAGGTCATGATCCCAGGATCGTGGGATCGCCCACATCAGGTTCTCTGCCCCGCGGGGAGCCTGCTTCTCCCTCTCCCTCTACCTGTCTCTCCCCCTGCTTGTGTGTGTGCCCTCTCTCCCTCTCTCTCTCAAACATAAATAAAATCTTAAAAAAAAAAACCCTCAGCAAACTAGGAATGTAAGGGAAGCTCCTCAACATGATAAAGGACATCTATGAAAAACCTACAGTTATTAACATACGTAGTGGTGAGAAATTAGAGGCTTTTACCCTACTACGATCCGATCCGGAAGAAAGCAGGGGTGAGCTCTCTAACTACTCTTATTGAACATCATACTGGAAGTCCTAGCTGATGCAATAAGACAAAGGAAAAAAGGTATGTAGATGGGGAAGGTAGAAATAAAACTGTCTTTGTTCACAGATGACATGATTGTCTAGGAAGAAATTCCCAAAGAATTGTTAAAAAAATAAAAAACCAAACAAATCTTCCTAGAACTCATAAATAGTTATAGCAAAATTGCAGGGCACAGGTTAATATACAAAGGTCAATCACTTTCCTATATACCAGCGATGAGCAATTGGAATGTACAATTTATTTTTTTAAAAGATTTTATTTATTTATTTGACAGAGAGAGACAGCCAGCGAGAGAGGGAACACAAGCAGGAGAGGAAGAAGCAGGCTCATAGCGGAAGAGCCTGATGTGGCTGATGTGGGGCTCGATCCCACAACGCCGGGATGACGCCCTGAGCCGAAGGCAGACGCTTAACCGCTGTGCCACCCAGGCGCCCCGGAATGTACAATTTAAAACACAACATCATTTATATTAGCACCAAAAATGAAATAAAAGGCATAAACCCAATAAAATATGTGCGATATCCCAATATCTATATGTGGAAAACTATAAAACTCTGACTTAAGAAATCAAAGAACTGAATGAATAAAGAGACTGTCTGTGCTCATGTAAAATGTAGGAGAAAATCTAGGTAACCTCGGCCTTGGCAAAAAGTTTTTAAAAAATTTTTTAGGGGCGCCTGGGTGGCACAGCGGTTAAGCGTCTGCCTTTGGCTCAGGGCGTGATCCCGGCGTTATGGGATCGAGCCCCACATCAGGCTCCTCTGCTATGAGCCTGCTTCTTCCTCTCCCACTCCCCCTGCTTGTGTTCCCTCTCTCGCTGGCTGTCTCTCTGTCAAATAAATAAATAAAATCTTAAAAAAAAATTTTTTTTAAAGATTTATTTATTTATTTTAGGGAGAGAGAGAGAAAGAGCGAGCATGCGAGTCGGGGGAGGGGCAGAGGGAGAGAGGAGAGAGAGAAAGAGAGAATCTCAAGCAGAGCCCCCACAGAGCACAGAGCCCCGAGATGAGCTTAATCCCACGACCCCGAGATCGTGACCTCAAGATCATGACCTGAGCCGAAACCAAGAGTCAGACCCCACCTGACAGAGCCACCTAGGTGCCCCTGGCAAAGGGTTTTGAAATATGACACCAACAGTGGTCTCCATCACGAGGAGTCTCCTGAAGTTACTCTCTCCTTCTCCCTCTGCCCCTCCACCCTTCACCCCCCCCCCCCCGCCCCCCCCCCCCGGACTCTCGCTCTCTGTCTCTCTCTCTAAAATAAATAAATGAATCTTAAAAAAAAAAATACAACACCAACAGCACAATCCATGAAAGAAAAACTGAGAACTTGGACCTCATTAGAATTAAAAATGTGTGCCCTGGGGGGCGGTCAAGATGACAGAGTAGGAAAATCCTGAGCTCACCTCCTCCCATGGTCACACCAAGGCTGCATCTATGTATAGAGCAATTCTCCCTGAGAACAACCTGAGGACCAGCAGCTCAGTTCTTGCACATCTAAAGACACAAAGAAAAAGCCACATCAAGAAGGGAAGGAGGGACGGAGATGCAGTCTGTTCAGGACCCACACCCCCCAGGGCAGTGACCCTCAAGTGGGAGGACATCACAGGTGTGGAGATCCTCCATGGGGAGCAAGGGGTTTAAGCCACACATCAGGTACCTCCCGCCCTGGAGACCTACACCAGTTAGATGATCCCATATAATGTCTGGCTTTGCACAACAGAGGGGCATAACTCCCGGGAGTCAGAGGGCTATAGAAAACTGCCGTTCCGCGGCTAAAGGGCCTGTGCATAAACTCGGACCCAGCACAGGGGCAACAGCTTGAAAAGCACCTGGGCCTTCCATGAAGATTTACTGACTAATTTTAGGATATGTGCTGGAGGAGCAGGAATCTGTAGGTTCTTTAGGACAAAAACATTGTCAAAGGAAATAAAAAATACTTTGAGACAAATTAAAATGAAAATATAACATTAAAAAAGTATTTGGAAGAAAAAATTTAAAAATAAAGGTGCGCCGGGGTGGCTTGGTTGGTTAAGCATCTGCCTTTGGCTCCTGTCATGATCCCTGCTCTCCCTCTGCCTCTGCCTGCCACTTCCCCTGTTTGCACTCTCTCTGTCAAATAATTAATTAATTAATTAAAAAATCTTTGGACCACAGCAAAAGCAGTTCTAAGAGGGATGTTCATAGCAGTACAAGCCTGCCTCAAGAAACAAGAAAAACCTCAAATAAACAATTTAACCTTATACCTAAAAGAACTAAAAGAAGAACAAAGTCCAAAGTTAATAGAAGGAAGGAAATAATAAAGATCAGAGCAGAAATAAATGAAATAGAGACTGAAAAAGCAATAGGAAAGGTAGTGAAATTAAGAGCTGGTTCTTTGAAAAGATAAACAAAATTGATAAACCTTTAAGAAAAAAAGAGAGGGGACTCAGGTGAATGAAATCGGAAATGAAAGCGGAGTTACCAGTGACACCACGGGAACACAAAGGACTGTAAGAGAGTACTACAAAAAATTATATGCCAACAAATTGCACAATCTGGAAGAAATGGATAAATTCCTAGAAACATACACTCTTCCAAGACTGAAAGAAGAATAAATAGAAAATCTGAACAGGCTGATTACTAATAATGAAATTGAATCTGTAGTCAGAAGACTCCCAACAAACAAAAGTCCAGGACCAGATGGCTTCACACTTCATACCAAACGTTAATTTTTTAAAACTTTTTAAATTATTTTTTAGTATCATGCCAACGAGAGGGGCCAGGGTATGGGTTTTATCAGGGGAACTAAAGTGCACGTCTACCAGCCGTTGGGCAGGTAGACCAAGGGCTGTTGCAAAGTCGGCTTTTATAGCCAGTAGATGTGAAAGTGTACAGCCTGGTATCACAAAAGTTAGGTATAGGTTTTCCATCCAAAACTTTATTTTTTAAAAGATTTTATTTATTTATTTGACAGAGGGAGCACAAGCCAGGATAGTGGCAGACGGAGAGGGAGAAGCAGGCTCACTGCTGAGCAGGGAGCCGGAAGCCGGCTCCATCCCAGAACCCTGGGCTCATGACCTCAGCACAAAGGCAGGTGCTTAACCGACTGAGCCACCCAGGTGCTCCCATCCAAAACTTTCTTATTAGAAATTTCTCTAAATCCCCACCCCAAATCATATAATTTCTCCTACTCAGTTCAGTCCTCGGCCCTCATCCCATGATCAACTGTTTTTACATAGAAGATATCCAGTAGTGCGGTTCACTTTTTCCATTTACATTATGTTAGCATCTTTCCCTTAAATTCCAAAAAAGGAGATTTCCAATAATTGATGGCATTAGTTTTCATGGTCTGATAAGTTACTTCTTAGGAGGAAAGGCCCAAAAGGCCATCTAGCTACTAGTAGACTGGATTCTGAATTTCCATAGTAAACTCATTGTACCTTCAAAAATTAAAGTCAGTAAATTAGTGTTCAAATATTCTTTCTTTTAAAAACAGTGTAAAATGAATAGAATAGATAACCATTAACCATGTATTGCTGAGCTAGTGTATGATGAGACCAGTTTAAGGGGCTGGACAAGAAGGGGCTTACAAATTCCTTTTGCTGGTGCATATTAGTGGAGATGAATTTCTGGGGAATAAATAAGCAGTTTTCTCTGGGCTGCGAACTTTAGTGTATCAGGCTCAAATTATTAACAAAGAATTTGCGCCCTCTAAGCTAACTGGGCAAATGTGGCTTAAACATCAGAGCTCACCACCAATTTCGATAAACCCTCCTTATTTTGTTTGAGGTTAGAAAGAAAAAATTGGGGGCGCCTGGGTGGCTCAGTCCTTACGCGTCTGCCTTCAGCTCAGGGCGTGATCCCAGGGTCCTGGGATCCAGCCCCACATCGGGTTCCCTGCTCCGCTGGGAGCCAGCTTCTTCCTCTTCCACTCCCGCTGCTTGTGTTCCCTCTCTTGCTGGCTGTCTCTCTCTCCGTCAAATAAATAAATAAAATCGAAAGAAAAGAAAGGAAGGAAGGAAGGAAGAAAAAGAAAGAAAGAGAAAGAAAGAAAGAAAGAAAGAAAGAAAGAAAGAAAGAAAGAAAGAAAGAAAGAAAGAAAGAAAATTAATTGTGGGGGCGCCTGGGTGACTCGCTTAAGCGACTGCTTCCGGCTCTGATCATGATCCCACGATCGTGGGTTCGAGCCCCCCCTGGGGCTCCTTGCTCAGCGGGGAGTCTGCTTCTCCCTCTACCTCCCCCCCCCCGTGCTCGCCCGCTCTCTCTCAAATAAATAAAAATCTTAAAAAAACTTAGGTGTGGGGTGGTATACTCTTACACACAGCCACACACATGCAAACAATGTATATATGTAAAGTTACATTGGCTTTGTTATTCACACGGCCGCTCGGGGAAATGTCTCCTGTGGCCTCTCGCCCTTCCCTTCAGGTATTTCAACTCGAGGCTAAAGCAAGGACTCGCTCTCTAGTCCAGTTTAGATATGAGCAGCCTCACTCGGGACCGGAAGGGTGGATCCGGTTGCCCCACGGACTTCTTTACACCGATACACACATCTCCATCTCGTGGGCAGGACAACCTAGGTCGGGGGAAGGGATTTGCCGACGTACCCGGAACTGTTTCCAAGGTTTCCTCAGGTTCGGGCGGTGGCGCGACGGCGGGTTTGGGACCCGACCAACCGAGATCTTCCTAGGATCGCGAGAGCGCCCCCTTCTCTAGCGGCTTAGGGGACCCAGCGGCCTCGATGGCTCCGGTGTCGGGTTCGCGGAGCCCTGAGGGGGAGGCCTCGGGCTCCGGGGGAAAGCGTCGCAGTTCGTCGAGGAGCCCTAAACCCAGCAGATCCGCCCGCTCCCCACGGGGCCGCCGCTCGCGCTCGAGCTCGCGCTCGCACTCGTGCTCTCGGAATGGTCTCAGCCATCAGGTGGGCGGCTTCAGTCAGGGGTCGCGAAACCAGTCCTACCGATCCCGCTCGCGGTCACGCTCCCGGGAGCGGCCCTCTGCGCTGCGGGGCAACCCCTTCGCGTCAGCCTCCTCGACCG
Source organism: Ailuropoda melanoleuca (assembly GCF_002007445.2). Lineage (NCBI taxonomy): Eukaryota > Metazoa > Chordata > Mammalia > Carnivora > Ursidae > Ailuropoda > Ailuropoda melanoleuca. The sequence goes on along the minus strand of NC_048238.1, from coordinate 84,165,983 downwards.
CGTATTATGGCGGCTACTCGCGCCCCTACGGGAGCGACAAGCCGTGGCCTAGCCTTCTGGACAAGGAGAGGGAGGAGAGCCTGCGGCAGAAGTGAGTGAGACGGGCACTGGGAGTCTGACTTTCGCTTTTCGCTCTCTGCCGAGCACCCCTGCCTAGCCCTTCAGCCCCACCCCCCGCCCCCGACAACGCCTTTTTCCGCCCGTTTCTCCCCTTGGGTTTTCACTCATCCTCGGGCCCCTTCGTACCGCGCCCTGGTGTCTTCGCTGCTTCTGCCTCCTGGCTTTGTAGCGGTTCCGTCGGGAGCCTCAGACCTACCCGAATTACAGTTTTCGCTTGGCTGTGGCTGGTTTATTTTGCTTTTTTTTTTTTTTCAAGCGTGCTTTTATTTCGCGCTCGATTGAGCTCGTAGCAAAGAAGACACCTTTTAGCACAAAATGAGCAGTGCCTCGCACTTTGTAGGCGTACCACCGTTGCTTGCTGAGTGATCACACAGGTTGGAGGTGACAGGACGTGTACAGTGGAAATGTGTAGCCAGGCTGGGGATGAAGAGTTTAAATCGGAGGGGAGAAGAACCCCTGAGACCAGATGATTGCATGTGGGAACAGTGATCTGCTAAACTGTGGATTAAGCTACGTTGAAAAAGGCCCTGTTCGGTGGTCTCAGTGTGACCGTGATAAACGAGGTCAGGGTGAGATCAGGTGTCCTCTCCTGAGTGCGTTTTGGAGTGGAAAAGTGGATAGTTTAAGAAGGAGAAAGGGCAAGGGTTATAATTATTGCCGTGTAAGTCTTAATAGCTAATGCTTATTGAGTGTTAAATTCTGTCAGGAGCTGTACTAGGTGCTCTACAGGTCCCCTGTGTGTGTGTGTGTGTGTGTGTGTGTGTGTGTGTGTTTTAGGGTTTTTTTTTTTTTTTGACAGAGGGAGAGGGAGAAGCAGGTTCCCCACTGAGCAGGGAGCCCGCCCCCGGGGCTCAATCATGACCGAGCAGAAGGCAGACGCTTAACTGGCTGAGCCACCCAGGCGCCCCTACATGTCCTCTGTGTTAAAAAAGAAATGTAAGAGTAGCACAGGCATGGAGGGGCAGGTTAAGATTCCAAAGCTGGACGATGTCTCCATAAATCTTTTTTTCCCCAAGAATGGGAAGTAATAAAGGATAGCGGTGAAGAGGACGGGCTCCAGAATCGGAACGCCTGAGTTTGAAGCCATGCTTTGCTGTGTAATAGTTGTGTGACCTTGACCAAGTTTCTTGAACTTCTCTGAGCTTTATTTCTTAACCATTTAAAAAGGGATAAAATTGGCGCTGAGCCTTTAGAGTTGTGATGATTTAGTTCCTGGGACATAATAATTAGTCCTTGAGTGTTAGCTATTGGGGTTTCCTGAATGGAAGCAGAAACAGTAAAAAACAGTACTGAGTTAGGTTGGAGACCTACCTCTCCAAATTAAATTTTTCAGTTACCTCCTGGCTGTGTTAGTCAAAAAGCAACCAACTTCCTACTGGACGATCCTCTTCAAAAGATGTCAGAACTTCTTGGGTGAAATTTGCATTTGTACATTTAGAAGATCAATAATTTATCTTACGAGTACAGATGAAGCTGGGGGCGGCAGGGATGAGAAAGTGACTGTGCTTACAGCCTGTCATACTTCCCCCTGCATATATATTCCAAGTTGGGTTATAAGTATAACCCTTTTAGGCCCTTTCTTCAAGTGGGAAACCTGAGTCTAATTCTGCACGATTATAATTTTTTCTCCTGAATAAAGAAGTAAAAAATAGTATATTCAAGCAATCAAACCAGTTTTNGGGGGGGGGGGGGGGGGGGGGGTGTGTGTGTAACAAATAATCACAAGGAGCTAAACTTTGAGGAATTGAGCCTTTGTTTTTTGTATTTTGTTTGTGAGCAAAATTAAAAGAAAAAAAATCACAAACAGAAATTTTTCCTGTCCTCCAAGAGTAGAGAGAGGATATAGTCCTTTTCCAAAAAAAAGGAACTAAAGGGAAAACAGAAAAAAAAAACCCTCTTTCTCATTGAGGACAGTTTTTGTCAAATAAAACTTTTCTTTCATTTTCAGAGCTCTCTTTATTTTCTGTTTCTAATGCTACATTTTTATTTTCTTTATTAATTCCTGAGTTTCTGAAAACGGGTTTGACTAAATCAAAAGTAGAGATTGCTCTTTACTCTCAAAAATGTATGTAAACAAAGAAGTTATTTCCAAATATAAAACTGTTTGTGTCACACAGTGCAGAAGACGAAATGAGCAATTAGGAGCTATGTCATGCAAGAGGCAGAAGAGATGCACTTGACAGCCTTTTAGGCTGTATTTCTGGCCTGGGCTCAGGCTGTCTGTAGTCTGTACCATTTGATAGTACTGTCAAGAACATCAAATTACAATGAGTATACTTAATTTTTTAATTTAACTTTTAAAATAGGAAAATAGGACTTGACTCCTTTGAATTGTTTATATATTTAGGAGACAATTTAGCCATGGAGTTATAATTTATATGCCTGTATCTTCTAGGAGATTAAGTGAGAGAGAGAGGATTGGAGAATTGGGTGCTCCTGAAGTATGGGGACTTTCTCCAAAGAATCCAGAACCAGAGTAAGTGTTTAAAAACATACTTTTAAAAGATGTAACATTTGTTTAAATCTAGAGACTATTGTCAAAATTTTTGTTAAATGAATAACTTTTAAGTACAGCTCACGTTTTTTCTTCTTTTTTGTGATTTATGGTATGCTACCCCCTAGAATTTAAAAACATTGAACATACCTAACGATTAAAACATGTTGCTAGTGGATTTAAACATATTAATTGTTCTTTTTATTTATTTGTTTATTTTTAAAGATCATATTTGTACTTGACAGAGAGAGAGCACAGGTAGGCAGAGCGGCAGGGAGAGGGAGATACAGGCTCCCCAGTGAGCAGGGACCCCGATGACTTGGGCCTCGATCCCAGAACCCTGGGATTATGACCTGAGCTGAAGGCAGCCGCTTAACCAACTAGCCACCCAGCACCCCTTAATTGTTCTTTTTAAATTGTAATTCAGGGGGGTGCTAATTTCCTATTCGTAGAAGGGTTCAGTATTAAGACAAATACATTTATATTATTTTGAATTGTTTTTTCTCAACCTAATAGCAGATTGCGTGTCACGTGTTAGCCTTACAAAGTGATTTTTTTTTTTGAGTTAGCAGTTGACAACATGGATGGTAGAGTATGGTAGAGTAGGGTTTTCTTATATATATCATTTGCAAATAGTGACAGTTTTACTTCTTCTTTACCAGTTTGGATGCCTTTTATTTTTCTTGTCTTGTGGCTGGGACTTCAGTATCATGTTGAATAAAAGTGGCGAGAATGGACATCCTTGTCTTGTTCCTGATCTTAGGGTGAAGCTTTCAGCTTTTTACTGTTGAGTGTGATATTAGCTGTGGGTTTGTCGTATCTGGCCTTTCTTAAGTTGAGTTATGTTTTCTCTGTATTCACTTTGGTGAGAGTTTGTATCTTTGGTTGTTGAATTTTGTCAGATGCTGTTTTTGCATCTATTGAGATGATCATAGGATTTTTATCCTTTATTTTGTTAATGTGGTATATTCCACATTGATTGATTTGTGGATATTGAATTATCCTTGCATTTCTGGAATAATTTCTGCTTTAGTATGGTGTATGATCTTTTTAATGTAGTATAAAATTTGGTTTGCCAATATTTTGTTAAAGATTTTTGCGTCTACATACATCAGGGATATTGGCTTGTAATTTTTTTTTTTTTTTAATTTGTGGTGTCTTTGGTTTCCGTATCAGGATAATGCTGGCCTTATAGAGTGAGTTTGTTCTTTCTTCAGTTTTTTGGAATTGTTTAAGAAGTATAGGTCTTAACTCATTAAATATTTAGTAGAATTTACCTGTGAAACCATCTGGTCCTGGAGTTTCTTTTGTTGGGAGTTTTTTGAGTAATCAGTCTACAGTGTACTCTTCCTGATTTGGACGATTGTTATGTTTCTAGAAATTTATTTCTCCTTGGTTGTTCCATTTGTTGGCACATAATTGTTCGTAGTAGTCTTATGATTTTTTTCTATTTCTATAGTGTTGGGTATAACTTATCCCCTTTCATTTTTGATTTTATTTATATGGGCACTCTTTTTTTCTTGATGAATCTAGCTAAAGGTTTTTATCAATTTTGTCATTTCAAAGAACTAACTCTTAGTTTCATTGATCTTTTCTGTTGTCTTTTTAGTCTCTTTTTCATTTATTTTTCACTCTGACCTTTATTATTTTCTTCCTTCTGCTAACTTTGGGCTTTGTTCTTTTCCTAGTTCCTTTAGGTGTAAGATTAAATTGTTTATTTGAGGTTTTTCTTGGTTCTTGAGTTGGGCCTGTATAAAATTTCTCTCGTAGAACTTCTTTTGCTGCATTTCATAGATTTTGTACTGTTGTGTTTCCATTTTCATTTGTCTCAAGGTATTTTTTAAATTTCCTCTTTGATTTCTTCATGGACCCATTGTTTGTTTATTTTTAAAGATTTATTTATTAAAGAGAGAGAGAGAAAGAGCTCGTGCACAAGTGGGAGGGTCAGAGGGAGAGAGAGAGAGAATTTCAAGCAGATGCCACGCTGAGCACAGAGCCTGACATGGGGCTCGATCTCAAAACCCTGAAATCATGACCTGAGTTGAAACCAAGAGTCAGACACTTAACCTACTGTGCCACCCAGGCACCCCGACGCATTGGTTATTTAATTCCATGTTGTTTTGCCTTTATGTGTTTATGTTTTTCCAGTTTTCTCGTAATTGATTTCTAGTTTCATACTGTTGTGGTCTGAAAAGTTGCTTGATATGATTTCAGTCTTCTTAAATTTATCAAGACTTGTTTTGTGGCCTAACATGGGATCAGTCCTGGAGAATATTCCATGTGCACTTGAAAAGAATGTATATTCTGTTTTTGGATAGAATGTTCTGTGTATTATCTCTTAATTCCATCTGGTCTAATGTGTTGGTCAAGGCCACTGTTTTCCTTATTGATTTTCTGTCTGAATGATCTATCCATTCATGTAAGTGGGGTGTTAAGGTCTCTTACTATAATTGTATTAGTGTCAGTTTCTCCCTTCGCATCTCTTAATAATTGGTTTATGTATTAAGGTGCTTCTATGTTGGGTGCATAGGTATTTCCAAATGTTATATCCTCTTGTTGAATTGATCCCTTTATCGTATGCAATGTCATTCATGTCCTGTTACAGGCTTTGTTTTCTAGTCTGTTTTGTATGATAGAAGTATTGCTACCCCAGCGTTTTGTTTGTTTTCATTTGCATGGAGTATCTTTTTCCATCCCTTCAGTTTCAGTCTCTGTGTCTTTAGGTCTGAAGTGAGTCTCTTATAGGCAGCTATAGATGGGTATTGTTTTTTTTTTTTAATTTACTCAGCTACTGTGTGTGTTTTGATTGGAACACTTAGGAAGTTTACATTTAAAGTAATTATTGTTAAAAAAAATTATTGGTAGGGGGCGCCTGGGTGGCTTAGTCGTTAAGCATCTGCCTTCAGTTCAGGGCGTGATCCCAGAGTCCTGGGATCGAGCCCCATCCTCCGCTGGGAGCCTGCTTCTTTCTCTCCCACTCCCCCTGCCTGTGTTACCTCTCTCGCTGGCTGTCTCTCTCTCTGTTAATAAATAAATAAAATCTTTAAAAAAATTATTGGTAGGTATGGATTTGTAGGCATTTTCTTGATATTTTTCTGGTTTTTAAAAAAGATTTTATTTATTTGTCAGAGAGAGAGTGCACAAGCAGGGGGGAGCGGCAGGCAGAGGGAGAAGCAGCTCCCTGCTGAGCAAGGAACCAGATGTGGGACTTGATCCCAGGACTCTGGGATCATGACTTGAGCTGGAGGCAGACGCTTAACCAACTGAGGCACCCAGGCGTCGCTTTCTGATTGTTTTTGTAGTTCTTCTCTGTTCCTTTGTTCTCTTGCTCTCTTCTCTTGAGATTTGGTGACTTTCCTTAGTGTTATGTTTGTATTCTTTTATTTTTTGTTTATCTATTATAGGTATTTGGTCAGTGGTTACCATGAGGTTCATATATAACATCTTACGTATATAGCGATCTATTTTAAGTTAATGCCCACTTAAGCTCAAATGCATTCTAAAAGTACCCCTTCACCATGTTTTATGTTTTTGACATCATATTTTACATCTTACTATTTTATGTTTCCATTAACTAATTATTGTGGGTCTAGCTGATTTTACTACTTTTGTCTTTTAATGTTCATACTAGCTATGTAGTTGGTTGATCCACTACCTTTACTATATGTTTACCTTTACCAATGAGATTTTTCCTTTCATAATTTTCCTTTTTTTTTTTTAAGATTTTATTATTAAGTAATCTTTACACCCAACATGGAGCTCGAACTCATAACCCCAAGATCAAGAGTTGCATGCTCCACTGACTAAGCCAGCCAGGCGCCCCTCCTTTCATAGTTTTCTTACTTGTAGTTATGATTTTTCTTTTCTACTTAAAATTAAGTCCCTTTAACTTTCTTGTAAGGCTGGTTTGGGAGTGATGAGCTTTAGCTTATGCTTGTCTGAGAAACTCCTTGTTTCTCCTTCACTTCTGAGTGATAACTTTGCTGGGTAGAGTAATCTTGGTTGTAAGTTTTTTCCTTTTAGCACTTTTCATATATCATGCTATTCTCTTCTGACCTATAAAGTTTCCTGAAAAACCAGCTTATAGACTTAGGGTTCCTTGGTATGTAACTAGTTGTTTTCCTTTTGCTGCTTTTAAGATTCTTTATCTCTAACTGTTGACACTTCGATTATAATGTGTCTTGGTCTCTTTGGGTTCATCTCATTTGGGGGTGTTTGCTTTCTGGACTTGGATATCTGTTTCCTTCCCCAGGTTAGGGAAGTTTTCAGCTATTATTTCGTCAAATAAGTTTTCTGTCCTTTTCTCTTTCTTCTCCTTCTGGGACCGCTATAGTGTGAATATTAGTACACTTGATTTTACCCCAGAGGTCCCTTAAACTTAACCTCATTTTATTCAGTTCTTTTGCTTTTTTGCTGTTCTGATTAGGTGGTTTCTACTACCCTGTCTTCCACATTTTTAATCTGTTCTTCTGCATTCTGTAATCTGCTTTTGATGCCCTGTATTTTTCATTTCAGTTATTGTGTTCTTTGGCTTTGATTGATTTAAAAAAATATTTTCTGTCTCTTTGTTGAAGTTCTCACTGTGTTCATCCATTCTTTTGAGTTCAGTGAGCATCTTTATGACCATTCATTTGAATTCCATCTGGTAGATCTCTGTTTTGTTTAGTTCTTTTTCTGAGGTTTTGTCTTGTTCTTTCACTTGGAACATATTGTCTGTCTCCTCATTTGCGTCTCAGTGTTTGTTTCTGTGTTTTAGGTGGATCAGCTATTGTCCCAGTCTTGGAGGAGTGGCTTTATGCCCGAAGGTGTCTGTGGGGCTCAGCATAAACCCCCGCTGGTCACCCAAGCCAGGTACCCCAGGAGTATCTCTTTTGTAGGCTGTGTGCTCCCTCTTGTGGCTGGTCACGATTGGTGCAGACTCACTGGTATGTGGGGCTGTTTACTGGTGCAGCTGTCTGCTAGGCTTGGCTCTGACTACTGTGGGTATGCTGGTAAGTGGGACAGGCTTCTGGCCTGTCTGATTGACAGGCCTGGTTGCAGCTGGTGTGGGCATGCTGGTGTGTGGGGCTGGCCCTTGGCACAGCTGGCTGTAAGGCCTGGTCGTGAGCTGCATGAGCACTGTTGAGTAGGGCAGGCTTTCGGTGCAGCTGGCTGCAAGGTCCAGCTGCGACTGATGCAGATACTCTAGTGTGTAGGACTGGGCCTCCATGGCAGGAGCCCTTGGGTGGAGGGTGTGCTGGTCCTGGCCAAGGATGTCTGGTATGTATGGTGGGTAGGGAGCTGCTAGAGAGGAGTGCCAGGCCAGGGTGGGCAGGTGGGTGGGGTGAGTCTTCTTGGGCTGACAGTAGATAGAGAGTGTCAGAAATGGCACCCACCAGTGCTGGACCAGCTAGATGTAAGGGAAGTAAAAAGAAAATGGGGCCCGCCAATGCTTCTTTCCCTGGAGAATGTTCAGACAGATCCCTGCCCCTCCACACACACACTAAACTTAGTCTTCTTGGATCTCCTTCACCTCTAACCTAGGTACTCTCCAAACTAATGCCTCTGCACTGGTGTGCCCTTTAAGAGGGAAGTCTCAGTTTCCCACTGCCCTCTGGCTCTCCCAGACATAAGCCCCACTTGTTTTTAATGCCAGACGTTATGGGTGCTCATCTTTCTGGTACAGGTCCCTCAGGCTGTGGAGGCTGATGTGGAACGCAGATCTCTTATTTCTCAGTGAGGGACTCTACAGTTATGATATACCTTCTGCTGTTGGTCGTCATGCGGAGGGTATAGGTCCTGACTAGACTGTGTCTCTGCCCCTCCGACCCTTCTTGGTGTGGCTTTTTCTTTATATTCTTAGTTACATATGATCTGTTCTGCTAGCCTTCAGTTCATTCTCAGAGATAGTTGTTCTATATGTAGTTGTAGATTTTGGTGTGTCTATGGAAGGAGGTGAGCTCAGGATTTTCCTACTCCACCATGTTGATACCCTCTCCTGTACTACATTTTCTTCATCTACTCATCCCTCCATAGACACTTGGGTTGTTTCCATATCTTGGCTGTTGTAAATAATGTTGCAGTGAACATGGGAGTGCATATATCTTCAAGTTAGTGTTTTTGTTTTCTGTGGATAAATACCCAGGAGTGGAATTGCTGGACCATATGGTAGTTATAGTTTTAATTTTTAAGGAACTTCCATACTGTTTTCCACAGTGGCTGCACCAGTTTACATTCCCACCTACAGTGTGAAAGGGTTCCCTTACTTCCACATCTTCACCAACACTTGTGTTATTTCTTGTCTTTTTGAGAATGGCCATTTTAACAGGTGAGGTGTTATCTCTCTCTGATTTTGATTTACATTTCTCTGATGATTAGTGATATTGAACATTTTTTCATACACTGGTTACCCGTTTATATGTTTTTGGAAAATGTCTATTCAGATCCTCTACCTTTTTTTTTTTTTTTTTTTTTTTTTTTTTTTTTTTTTTTTAAGAGAGCGAGCATGTGTGCATGAGGGGGAGGTTGGGGGCGGACAGAGGAAGAGAGAGAATCTTAAGTAGGCTTCACACTCAGTGCGGAGCTTGAAGCAGACTCTGTCTCATGACTCTGAGATCATGACCTGAGCCGAAATCAAGAGTCGGATGCTTAACTGACTGAGCCACCCGGGTGCCCCTGTTACCTTTGTTTTTAATGGGAAATCTAAAAACCAGGGCACCTGGGTGGCTCAGTCACTTAAGTACTGCCTTCGGCTCAGGTCATGATCCCAGGGTCCTGGGATCAAGCCCCGCATGAGGCTCCCTGCTCAGCGGGAGAGTCTGCTCCTCTTCCCTCTGCCACTTACTCCGCTTGTGCTGTCTCTCTTGCTCACTCACTCTCTCAAATAAATAAAATCTTTTTTAAAAAATCTAAAAATCATTGCAACAGCTGAGGTGAGGGAGCTAACTGCCTATGTTTTCTTCTAGGTATTTTTTGTTTTCTAGTCTTTAATCCATTTGAGTTAATTTATGTGTATGGTGTAAGATAGTGGCTCAGTTCTGTACTTTTACATGTGGCTGTCCAGTTTTTCCAGCACTATTTATTAAATAGGCTGTTCTTATTCACTGTATATTCTTTACTCCTTTGTCATAGATTAATTGCCCGTATATGAATAGGTTTATTTTTGGGCTCTCTATTCTGTTCCCAAAGGGATTTTTTTAAAAAAATGAATATACCAATACAGTTTTGTTTATTTAGTTTTCTTTTTTTTAAGATTTTATTTTTAAGTAATCTTTACACCCAACATGGGGCTCAGACTTAACAGCCCCAAGATCAAGAGTCTCATGCTCCACCAACTGAGCCAGCCAGGTGCTCCTACTTAGTTTTCTTGTATTAAATAGTATCTGAAGACCTAATTCTTTTTTTTTTCTTATTTTTTTCCTTTGGTGCTGTTCATAAGGTGGTTCTTTCCTCTCCTCTAAGTCTACTTTGAGTTGAAACAATGTGCTTGACAGGTATACTTGTGTTTTGTGACAGGGTGATAGTATTATTATTTGAAACTTCAAAAATGATCAAAGAATCTAAACTGAAAGAATGAGTTGGAAGGAACACTGCAAGTAATTTTCTAGGCAATACCTAAATTACTCCAGATATGGTCTTCAGATTAAAAGATTATATGATATGAAAATTCCTCTTCTAAACTATTTTTTAAAGATTTATTTTTTAAATATATTCTTTAAAGATGTTATTTATTTATTCATAAGAGAGAGAGAGAAGCAGGGTCCCCGCAGAGTGAAGAGCCCAATGAGGGACTTGATCCCAGGACCCCAGGATCATGACCTGTGCCAAAGGCAGATGCCCAACTGACTGAGCCACCCAGGAGCCCCAAAGATTTATTTATTTTAAGAGAGAGAGCAACTGGGGGGGACAGAGGGAGAGGGAGCAGACTCCCCACTGAGCATGGAGCTGGATGTGGGTCTCGATCCTAGGACCCTGAGATCATGACCCTAAGGCAAAACCAAGAGTCAGCCGTTCAACTGACTGAGCCACCCAGGTACCCCATCCTCTTCTAAACTATTACAGAATTTTAATAGTACTCATTTTTAGAATTATCTATAATAGAATGAAATCTCATTATATTGTAGAGTGTTAGGTGGCTCTTGCTCTGGGGACAGAATGGTTGCTGCTCTACCATATGTCCTTTATACACACAGAATAAAAGAAGTCTTCCTTTGATCTTTCTATCTCTAGTTTTTTCCATCTTTCCTTATGGTTCCATACATTTGCCCTGTGGCTTCTTCTGAAAATTAAATCTTACATGTTGCTTTCAGTTTGAATAGTGTTTTGTAAGCTCTAAAGCATGATGCAAGCATAAGTGATTATTATATTATTTTGCAGGTAGCAGACCCTTGAACTATACCCTTACAAAGTTACTCCAGTGTTTGCTTTTAATGGCTCTTGGACAATTGGTGTCATTCCTGAAATTTTTTGATTCCGTGTTTTTATACTCCATGATTCATATTTTGTCACTTTTCTGATTCTTACAACCATCTTCTTTAAATTCAGCTCTGATGAACACACACCAGTAGAGGATGATGAGCCAAAGAAAAGCACCAGTTCAGCTTCTACTTCAGAAGGTATTTTTTTAAATACTCCAGGGCTGCTCTATTGAGAAGTGGAAAAAAATGTTTACAAACAGTCGAGCAGTAGCCTTTGCTATTTTTTTTTATTAAAGATTTTTATTTATTTATTCGACAGAGATAGAGACAGCCAGCGAGAGAGGGAACACAAGCAGGGGGAGTGGGAGAGGAAGAAGCAGGCTCATAGCGGAGGAGCCTGATGTGGGGCTCGATCCCATCACGCCGGGATCACGCCCTGAGCTGAAGGCAGACGCCTAACCGCTGTGCCTCCCAGGCGCCCCAGTAGCCTTTGCTTTTACTCAAGTTGCCTGTCATCGTTCTTTTTCAGTATTTCAGATACAATAAAATCGATCATCGTAATACTTAGAAGTTAATTTTATGTTTGTACTTTATGTAGAAGAAAAGAAGAAGAAGAAGAAGTCTAGTCGTTCGAAAGAAAGGTCCAAGAAAAAGAGAAAGAAAAAGTCCTCTAAAAGAAAACACAAGAGGTATTCTGATGACAGCGACAGTGACTCTGACTCTGACTCAGACTCCAGTGGTAAGAAGGCCAGCATCGCTCTGCAAGCCTGGCTTCAAAACTCGTTTTACTTTGTAAAACTTATTTCAGAGGAAGGTTAAGCACGAGCAGTGTAGCCGAGAGTAGTGGAGCACTCGCTGACGTTGTGCCAGGCTCCCCACAAAGCGCTCGGTGTTCATCGGTGCTGTTCAGTCCACATGTAACTCCAGACCGCATCTGAGCGTTGGGGAGATGGGGCGCAGAGCAGGTTGCGATCCCTCACTCGGGCTCGTGCAGCTGAGATTCCGACCGAGCGGTGTGACTCGAGATGGGCGGTGTGTAGCCAAAGGAGGCACGGGGCGGCAAACCGAGGCGGGGTCGGGCTGGGAGACACGCGGCAGCAAAGCAAGCCATACAGGGCCGCGTCAGCCCCGGGGAGCAGCTCTCTTGTGTCATTCTCAGTGGGCACCTCTGTGCCATTTTCAAAAAGGCACACCGCAGAGGACCCCCTTCAGGCTGGCAGCTGATTATGGAAGACACCACAGAAAGCCTTTTTGTGCCCTCTCCTGGCTGATGATTGACAGAGGGTGCTACCTCTGGGGACACATTACATAAAGGTGTCTTTTCCTCTGATGTCACCTGGGTCTCCTGGCTCCCATTGTTAACTTTTTTCCCCTCACTGCTGGAAGAGTGAACTACCGTTTTGTTTTGTTTTAAGATTTATGATTTATTTTAGAGCGAGAGTGTGCAGGTGTGCAAGTGGGGGGAGGGGCAGACGGAGAGACTCTCAAGCTGACTCCCCACTGAGCATGGAGCCTGACACGGGCTGATCCCCCAGCCCATGAGATTATGACCTGAGCTGACACGAAGAGTCAGACACTTGACCGACAGCCATCCAGGCACCCCTGAGTGAACTTTTTTAGAGCACAAATGTGAGCACATCTGTCCCCTACTTAAAATCCTTCAGAAGCTCTCTGTAGCCTTCAGGGTACAGTTAGGACCCTGATTGATCCCTCTCTAATCACACATGCCCTGTCACTCTTACAGCATCCTTTGTAGCCTGAGAACTACTTTCTGTCTCCTTAGTATTCCATATTCTTTCTCTTACTTCTGTTACTTGATACAGACGGTCCATTTGCCTACAATGCCAGTCTCTCCCTGCACGCGTCCTGGCTTATTCACTTCAACAGTGGGCATGCAGTACTTGTGTAATAAAACTGTTTTTAAAAAGAACTAGCTTGGGGCACCGAGGTGGCTCAGTCAGTTAAGCGTCTGCCTTCGGCTCAGGTCATGATCCCGGGGTCCTGGGATTGAGCTCCGAGTTGGGCTCTCTGCTCAGCAGGGAGTCTGCTTCTTCCTCTCCCTCTGCCCTTCCCCTCTGCTCATGCTCGCTTGCTCTCTTGTGCTTTCTGTCTCTCTCTCACTTAAATAAATAAATAATTTAAAAAATCTTAAAAAAGAACTAGCTTAAGAGTCACCATTCCTTAACCACCCTCACCAAACCAGCCTGATAATGAGACTTCTCTGTATGCCCAGAGCACCCCATGCTTCTTTGTATCGCTCCAGATTCTGTTTGTCTCTTTACCTCTGTCTCCTCCATTAGACTGAACTAGAAAGCATGTCCCTGACCCCAAACACATACGGTTTTTTTCTTTTTTCATCATGAATATACTCAAACATTAGAAAATAAGGAAAATAGCATAATATCTAGATATATATATATTTATCACTTGGATTTTAATAGTTTTTTAGTATTTTGACATTTGCTTTAAGTATCATTTTTTTGTTGAGATATTCAAAGTAAATTAGAACTATTACACTGCTACCTTAAAGATTTCTGTATACATCTCTAATAAACAATGACATTTTCCTACTTACCCCCATACTATTATCTCACCCAGTAAACTTAATAATACTACTCTGTATCACTGAAGACTTAGTATGACTTTAACTTCTGTGTCCCTGGTGCCTAGCACGTATCCTGATGAGTAGCAATAAATGTTTGAATTAACTGATTTCTCTGTAACAACAAATAGGGCAGTAATAGGATTTTTTAAAATAAATTAGATTTATTTATTCTAGTGAGAGAGAGATGGTGAGCAGGGGGAGGGGCAGAGGGTGAGGGAGAATCTCAAGCAGACTCCATGCTGAGTGCGGAGCCCGATGTGGGGCTCAGTCCCAGGACCCTGAGATCATGACCTGAGCCGAAATCAACATTTGGACGCTCCACAGACTGCCCAGGTGCTCCAGCAATAGGATATGTATCTACTCAAAATTACTGGGGTTTTTTTTTTTTAAAGATTTTATTTATTTATTTGACAGAGATAAAGACAGCCAGCGAGAGAGGGAACACAAGCAGGGGGAGTGAGAGAGGAAGAAGCAGGCTCATAGCGGAAGGGCCCGATGTGGGGCTCGATCCCACAACGCCGGGATCACGCCCTGAGCCGAAGGCAGACGCTTAACCGCTGTGCCACCCAGGCTCCCCTACTGGGGTTTTAAAGTTAAACTTTTGTTTTTAATTAAAATGTACTTTAATTTGCAGATGAAGATACAAAAAGAAGAGCAAAGAAAGCCAAGAAAAAGGAAAAGAAGAAGAAACATAGATCGTCAGTTTGCTTTTCAATTTTTATCTTGGAAAAGTTAAAATATATATAAAGTTACATAAAATAAAGTAATAAGTAAATAATGATAAATAAAATAATGTAATGATCCCCCATGTAGTCGTCATCCAGCTTAATAATTTCAGCTCCTGGACAATCTGCACTGCCCCCCCCATTATTTCAAAACCAATCCCTGATATCATTTTGTCCATAAACCAGCATGTTTCTCTAAAAGATAGGCATTCTTTTTAAAAAATCATAACCACAATACTATTTTCATGCCTAAGATATTTAGCAATAATTCCTCAATTCTCAGCAGGTTTTTATACAGTTTATTTAAATCTGGACCCAAATAATGCCCATAAATTGTGATTGGTTGATGTGTCTCTTATATCTCTTTAAATTAGTTTGTTCCCTTTCCCTTTTTGTTCTTGCAATTTATTTGTTAAAGAAACCAAATCATTTACCTATAGAGTTTCCTGCAGTACAGGTTTTGCTGATTATATTTAATTTTTTTATTTCTTTATTTTTAAAGATTTTAAGTAATCTCTACACCTAATGTGGGGCTCAAACTCAGGACCTCAAGATCAAGAGTCACATGCTCCACCGTCTGAGCCAGCCAGACGCCCCTGACTATATTTTTATGGTGTGCTTTTAACGTGTTCTTTGTCTTCTCTGTTTCCTATATATTGATAGTAAGGTCTAGAGATTTGATGAGGTTCAGATTTGAGTCTTTGGCACACATACTTCATAGGTGGTGCCATGTACTTTGTCAGGAGGCAGATAATGTCTGGTTGTCTCCTTTTGTCGTATTAATCACCATGGATGGTCATTGCCTAGATCCCCTATTTCATTAGGGGTTGCAAAGTCGTGATAGTCTAATTCTGGCTTTTTTTTCCTGGCTTGCTTTCTTCATTTATTAGGTAGAATAATTCTGTAAGAGAAACCTACCCTCATCAACTGTTTGGTTACTCTGAAGTACAGTTTATATAGGAAAGACAGGATAATTTTTTTTAACTTTTTTTGTTTTATGAGTTTTCAAAATAATGAGTTGGACTGTTTTAGTATCATTATGAACCTAAGGATTCAAACTATTGATGCTCAAATTAGTAAGAGCTGTTTTTTAAACTGCTTTATTATCTTTTTGCAACATGAGAACTGAATTTCATTGTCCCCTTGAGGGATCTTTTTTATAGTGAAACATGATTTGGTTAAATAAGTTAAAAGATCTTTTAACTAAAATTCTGCTCTAAAAATTTTAATCAGCTGAGAACTTAAATCATTTTCAGCAGTCTTTCATTGCCTTAAAAAAATGAGATTCTCTTTAATGTGGAACTATTAAGTATTTGTATCAAATTATAATTACAGGAAGAAATACAAGAAAAAGAAGACTAAGAAGAGTAGAAAAGATTCCAGTGATTCAAGCTCTAAAGAGTCCCAGGAAGAGTTTCTGGAGAATCCCTGGAAGGATCGATCAAGTAGGTTCTTCTGGTAGACTTTGACTCAGAACAGATAAAACATTAAGTTAAATGATTAGTCAAAATGTGACTCTGTTTCTGAACATCTTTCCTGCAGAGCCTGAAGAACCCTCAGATTTAATTGGCCCAGAGGCTCCAAAAACACTTGCCTCTCAGGATGATAAACCTTTGAAGTAAGTAACAGTGTATTTAAAATATCTAAAGTATCTTCCTAAAAGTATGGCCCTAACTTGCCTTTCCAGCTGTATCTCCCTCTACGTCCTTATTTACATGCCAGGTTCCAACTGAGCTGAACTAAAACTTCCCTGTATTTACTGTGCACTTTCCCACATCATGCCTTGTTTACCTTATGTCTTCAACATGCCTTCACTTCTTTTCCCTGCCCTCATTTCATCACTACTCCCAATTTCTTCCTGTTAAAATCCTTACCATCTTTCAAAGCTCTTTTCAAAAGGAGGGGTCATGTGCTGATTGCTAGGACCTTCCCTCCACGAGTAGATGGGTTTCCTACCCCTCTTTAATCCTCTAGTCCTCACAGTATTTTCTGTTTCTTTTGTGCAATATTTTATATATTCTACATTGTATTGCACTTATGTCCCCATCAGTATATAAATTCCATAAGAACAGATTATTTTTTTATTATAAGCCTTCAGTTTAATAGGTATTCAAGATGCAGTCAATGAACTAAATGAAGAGATGGTAGTTTTTAAAGTCCTCTCGAATGAAAGTTAATAGATAATTGTTACTGTATAGCATTATTACTGGTTATAAGTCTAAAAAGTATGTTAATTTGAGATATATTATTTCTCTTTTTTTTTCCTGAAAGGGAAAAAGGGAAAGGAATTCACTGGAGGCAGAAGCCATAAAGGCAGTACCTGTAGGGATAAATTGATCCATAATTGTAAACCATTAATCTAGACTCACTAACATCAGTTCTTTTGTTCTTCCAAAGCATGTCTGTATTCCTGGGTTAGTTACATAGGTCAGAGTGCAGTGTTCACTAATTAAAGTAATTCACATTGGGCTTCCCAGCATGCTGCCACTCTGCAACTATTATTTTGTGCTGTTTTCTGAGAGAAAATCTTTTTGTGCTCTCTTGAGATGATGAGCTTTTTATAATGAACCTTTTCTGAATTCTGAATTACTTTGTAGCTATGGCCATGCGCTGTTACCTGGTGAGGGTGCAGCTATGGCTGAATATGTAAAAGCGGGGAAACGTATCCCAAGAAGAGGTGAAATTGGCTTGACAAGTGAAGAAATTGCATCATTTGAATGCTCGGGTTATGTAATGAGCGGTAGCAGGTAAGTTATTGGCATCGAGGTCAGTTTCTATGATTAGATCTTTTCCTTTCTCACTACCAGAATTATATTTTGGTAATTGATTTTCATTAAGTGATCATTTCTAATGAAAAGTAGAGTATAAATTTTGGTATAATATTGGTTTTGTTAGTATAAACATGGTTGTCTAAAATTCCAAGTATATGTGCAACTCAGCCTCAAAATCAACTGCCTCTCCAACTTAAGAATCAGTCTTTTCAGTGTCCTTTCCTAGTTTGTATTTTGGTACTGATAGTTTGTCTTCTGGAGGATATAGTTAATTCAGTTGTTTATCACTGCCCCATGAGGAATGTGGCATTCTGGTAGTAGGAAATCATTTTCATGAGACGGTGTTTCCTGTTTTCTGAGTTTGCCTCTAGTCACTATAGAGTCGGAGAATGTGGACTCTCTAATTCTCTGTGGACTCTGAGAATGAAGAGCAGAAAACGATTACGATAGCGTGGGGAAATGAATATAAAATTGTGGAAGAAAAAGCAAAGCACCAGGAAGAGTGAGGAGAGTGAACTAATAGGGCATCAGTGCCAAGATCAAACTGAATTTTGGATTTTTAAAAATTTTATGAATTTTTAAAAGTAGGTAGATACTTTAAAATAAAGTTGGAGGCAGATATTTGCAAAACCCCTGAAGCACCTTCAGAATCTTGGAATTCGGAGGACCAGCACAATAAGACAAAAAGAAATGAGAGTCATAAGCATTGGAAAGGAGGATATACCTCATTTTTTGTGAATGAGTGATTTTTTTTTTTACATAGAAAATCCTAAGGAATCTTCAGATAATTCTGAATAATAGGAGGGTTTAGTAAATGGTTGGATATAAGGTTAATACATGAAAATCAGTTGCATTTCTATGCACCAGTAAACAGTTAGAAATGTAATTAAATAAAAAAACAACATTTATAATAGTATCAGAGAATATGAAGGATTTAGGAATAAATCTTAACAAGAAATGTCCAAGACCTCTACAGGGAAAACTAGAAAACATTATTAAGAGACATTAAAGGGGTACCTGGGTGGTTCAGTCGGTTAAGCATCTGACTCTTGGTTTTGGGTCAGGCCATGATCTCAGGGTTGTGAGATTGAGCCCCGTGTCGGGCTCCGCACTCAGTGGGGAGTCTGCCTGAGATTCTTTCCCTTTCGCTCTTCCCCTCCCCCACTCATGCTCTCTCTGTCTCTCTCAAATAAATAAATAAATCTTTTAAAAAAGACATTAAAGAAGGCTTAAATGGAGAGATACCATGTTCATATAGGGAGACAGTACATAAAGTTGTTTTCCCCAAATTGATCTGTATATTCGGTGTAGTTCCAGTTAGACTCATAGCAGAGTTTTATGTGAAACTTAATCTTTTTTTAAGATTTTATTTGTTTGACAGAGAGCACAAGCAGAGGGAGTAGCAAAGGGAGAGGGAGAAACAGGCTCTCCACGGAGCAGGGAGCCCAGTGCGGGGCCTGATCCCAGGACCCTGGGATCATGACCTGAGCCAAAGGCAGGTGTTCAACTGACTGAGCCACCCAGGCACCCCAATAAGATGGTTCTAAAATTTATGTTAGACTAGAGGGCCAAGCATAGCCCAGTCACCTTTGAAGAAGAACAGGAAGATGAGATTTGCCCTACCATATATGAGGACTTACTATGAAGCTTACAGAACTTTAGAAAGTATAGGAGAACAAATGAATTGTTCAGTGGGATAAAACACAAAGCTCGGGGGCAGAGCCATACATGTGTGAATTTAGTTATATGAAAGAGATTGCATGTCCGATCATTGGGGAAAGAAGGAACTATTCAGTAAATGGAGAAGGAGAAAAATGGTTATCCATTTGGAAAAAGATTAAAGTAGAACCCTGCATCACCTCAGTGCAAGTAGGGGTGCCTGGCTGGCTCATTAGAGCATGCGACTCTAGATCTCAGGGTTGCGAGTTCAAGCCCCACGCTGAGTGTGGAGCCTACTTAAAAAAAATTTTTTTTAATTAAGAAAAAAATCAGTGCAGCTAGAATAAGGATTTGAATGTTAAAAACAACTTTAACATTCTTAGTGTAAAATATAAGTGGATATCTAATAGATCTTGGGGTAAGAAAGTATTTCTTAAGGAAGACTCCAAAAAAATGTACTAATCATAAAATAGTGATAATTTGCCTAAGTTAAAAGAAACAACTTTTGTTCATCAAAAGACATCTTAAAATAAGTAAAAAGACAAGTTTTAAGCTGGGATAAGATCTTACAACTGATAGTTATTAGTATTGAGGATATTTAAAGAATACTTACAAACAACCCAAACGAAAAATGGGAAAATGACACAAGCATTTGTTAGAAGAAGAAAAATATATGGTCTACACATACATAAAAAGATGTTCATTACCATTGGAAATGGAAATCAAGAACATGCTGAAATACCGTTTTACATATATTTGATAGACAAAGGTTCAGAGTTCTAACAATACCAAGCACTGGAGAAGGTCGATGTACAGGAGCTCTTCAGTATTGCTAGTGGTGATATAAATTGGTACAACGACTTTGGAAAACAGTCTGACATCATCTTGGAAAATTGAGCATTCATAAACTTTATGTCCCCGAAGCTCCATTGCTAGATACCCAAGAGAAAATCTTTCCCATGTACTAGGAGACATGTACGTAGATGTTTTAAAACATTGTTCGCATAGCATTTTGTGTTCCAAATAAACTCCACTGTACCGTGAGCCACCTTAAATACATTTTCATCTCCTTGTCTTTCCATCCTGCCGCTCCCCCGCCTTCACACTAATCTTGAATGATTCTCCCCTCTTTTCCTTACTCAGTTTTCTCTATTTTTCTAGACACAGGCCAAGCCTTATATCGAACTGACTTTGTAAGATTGGGTTACATATGCCTAAAAGAGTTTCGTGGAGTTTCCCCTCTAAGTTAGCAGACCTTTTGAAGATAATGTAATAGTTTCCCTCTGCCCCCTATACTTTCCTGATCTGGCCCTTGTGATAAATCTCTTCTTTGAGCTGCTACTGGATTCTAAGGAAATTAAATCCACTCACAGAACTCATCAAAAAATTCTATTGTAGTATTAGACCTGGTCCTTTTGGTTGTATGATAAATTAGAACCGTGAGGAAGTTACACCTGATTGATGACAATTTAAACCTTTCTTCTGTCCCACTGTCAGTTCCCCGAAGGCAAATTCCTCATATCACATAGGAAGTTTAATAATTTGCTAGTTTCTGGTTGTTTTAGTAGAAACAACAGAACTAGACTTAGGCCCTTAGTATTTGAAATTAATAACATTCATGATGTTGACAAAACATCAGATCATTATTTGAATACTGGAAATGAATCAAAGGACACACTGGCAGATAAAATGAATGATCTTTTGAAAATCCACCCCATTACCAGAACAATTTCTATTTGTCAGTTTTTAAAATAGACCACTCTGTATTAAGGATTAGTGAGGAAGTACTATGAGAATAATTACTGAGAAATTAAGCCAAAAATAAAATTATCTCCAGGCATCGCCGAATGGAGGCCGTGCGACTGCGGAAAGAGAACCAGATCTATAGTGCTGATGAGAAGAGAGCCCTGGCGTCCTTTAACCAAGAAGAGAGGCGAAAGAGAGAAAACAAGATTCTGGCCAGTTTTCGAGAGATGGTATACAGAAAAACTAAAGGGAAAGATGACAAATAAGGATTTTCTGGTTGTTCAGCAGACATTTTTAACAATAAAAGAAAGTCTGGGTTCCATATATACATACAAAAAGATTACTATGATCTGAAAAAGCTTTACAGTGCTACTGTGCCTTCTATTTAATTCTTTCAGTCCTTCAATAGAAAGCTGCTTATTGATATAAGTTTAGCAAGTTCTTTGGGTTATTTTTGGATTGACCATAATAACTTTCTGGTTTAAAAATCCAAATTACAAATAAACCATACTGTACTTTGGGAGGTGACATTGAGAGAAAGAGTCAGTAAGATGAGAAACTTAACTCTCACACCATGGGACAGTGCTACTGTTAGCTCTACGTGATGCCCATCCCCCACCCCAACTGAATTGTGGGAATTCGTCATTCCTCTGTGTTGAACGTGTTATAAATGGACTTGATAGAAACATACAGGAGGCCACTTTTGTTAACAAGGTGAAGGCATTGCTGAAAAAAGCAAATCTGGAATTTGAAAATCGAATTGTATAATATATAGTCTGCCCTGGAAATAATGTATTTTGGTTTTAATTCCTACCTCTACCCCAAATCCAACAAACAAGCCAAAAAGCAAACTAACCCACAGACTGAGTTGAAAATGTGAATGTTAATGTTTTAAGTTCTTAAAAGATTACTTAAAAATGTTTCTTCAAATATAAAATATTGGGAAGTGTACTGTTGTGCCAATGTAAGTACATTATTTCCATCTAAGCTACACTTAGATCATTATTTGAATACTGGAAATGAATGGGAGTCAACTATGGTTTTAGGAGTTTAATAGGGAAAAATATATTGAAGCATTGGTTTTAATTTAGTTGTTTTATAAGGATGAAGTTAAAATGATATTAAACGTATTTTAAGTCTGTCCTTTATGTAATAAGCATATTTCATTTTAAACATTGTTAAATGTTCCCATTTATTTTTTACATCTGTCGTTCAGTTTAACTTTGTATAGAACCACTCACTTTATCACTTTTTTATGGCTATATTGACTTTTAAGTTTGGGAGAAATGGAAAATTCTGGGACTAGCAGTTCGTGATCTTTTTTCTTCCCATTATTTGGTTCAATTTGAGTTGTCAGGTCACAAGAGTGAAGAGAAAGGGGACAGTGGAAGTTTTGGCTGTTCTTAAGGTTGTTTTGAGCTGTGTTATTATGTGTCTAGAATAAATCTAAATTACCTGGGGGGTGGGGAAGTTCTAACTCTGTGGTTATAAAATGTCCTCTCTCCCTGTAATAGTTTAAAGTGTTTTTTTCCAAAGTTTTAAAATAGGGCAGTCATATTTCAAAGTATAGATAAAAAGTTTTACTGCTTACCAGATGTTCTAGGAAAGTGTCTACCTTTAACCCACAACTAATGAACTAAACCATCTGGCGTGTAGCAACATTTATGACCCCTGAATCTGAAGTGATTTCTTTTTATCATTGTTGCTGCCTAACCTGATCAATACCTTGTTTCCAAAAGGTAAAAGGAAGCTAGATTCCAAATTTATGAATTATAACCCATCTACTTCCCTGTGTAATAAAACCTAAATTTATAGTCCCTATTTAAGAATTTTGTTCTCTAAGAACATTATTTTTTGTTATTGGTTCCTAGAGACTGAGTTTACACTCTTACTTTCAGTAGGCAAAGCTGTTTAAGTGCAACAACTCTGCGATATAGGATTATTGTGGGTTTTTATTGGATTCTCCTATGTCCTCCACAGAGGAGATATTCAGTAAATGAAAGAAAACATAATATATTTCAGAACTTTGTCATTTCTTTCATCAGGGTTTATTCAGGAAAAATCTGCCAAAGAACAGCTTCAGTAGCATGTTCTTTGGGAAAGAGGAAGGTAGAATAAAAGGGCTAAAAGTATTTTATTTTGAGCTCATGGGAGTTACTGCTTCAAACTGTGTTGAGTCGTCTGAGCCATAAGTCCAATAGGAGGGCTGTTGTATTTGAATATATGTTTTGTTCTTCAGGAAGACTTACCTAGTTTTCCACCTCCTTGCCTGTTGTTCAGATAAGATTTTCCCATCTTTTATGTTTATTGCACAAATGTAACAGTTAAAAAAAGAAGATAGAAAAATTACCCACAGTCTTACCACATCAGTTGTCTTTAGTATTCTGTGTTCCCTTCCAGTGTTTGTCTGCATAAATATGTATTTGACATACCTGTAAGTAATCACCCATAATGTAATCTTGTCTTTGGTGTTTTAAACCTTTGCAGTCAGGCAAGACAGCCTCACAGGGATGGTAGGAACAAGTGATGATCTGGTGTGAGGATGGAAAGAAGACCAGAAATAAGTAAGGGTGGCAATCAGAGCTTCCCTGTTTGATTGCCTCCTATCTTGAAGCCACCCTGCTGCCATCACGGTTGTGATGCTGTGTGGTACGCAGCGCACCCAGTTTCAGAGTATTGGAGTGTATTAGTTACAGTAAGGCTTAACTCACAGTAAGTGAAGGGGTCTGAGAGTAGGGAAATCTTTAGACTGGTTATATTATGAGCTGTAGAGCTGTTGCCATTTTTCTTTTCCCCAGTTATGCCCATTAAAGAGGTGTGTCTACTAGAGAATTAGGCTCAAACGGGGAACAAGCAGCCAAGTATCACTCTCAGTTTAGTGTGACAGGTGAATTTTAGCAAATCTCTAAACTTGGCTTCTGTACCTGTAAGACTCAAGTGATGTAGACAGTGATGGGAAAAACCATTTAGAAATGGAAAACAACTTACTGGTTACTCTGCTAATGTGATGGAAGTTGCCAAATGGAAAATGAATGAATGCAAAAAAAAATACAGCTGGATTGTTTGCCACAAGTTTATTATTCAATAAATATTCTGTGGTTTGATGTGCAGTATTGTATTTTTAATACATTTCTGATTAGAAGTCCAATCCTAAAACATTCTGTAAGAATTAGACACAATTGAATTAGAAGGGAATTGACTCCATTAAAATATATTTGGCCTCAGTAATGTCCCTCAGCCATTTTTCTCGAAAGCGAGTCGTTCCTGGTCTGCAGAGGAAGAAAAACAAACATACCAAAACTTCTTAACATAAAACAAAACATCGAGCCAGGGATTCCCTGTTTATTCTGTTACATTCCTAGTGAGCAAGAAGTCTTTTGAGGGTGGGGAGCGAAGGTTGTCTGTATTTATTCCATAGGCCCAATCAGTAAAAGGATTAATGAGTTTATATGTAAAGATTCTCTAAAAGAGCTGCTGTACAAATAAAAGATTATTATATAGGACTGAATTCCATGTGACTGTGAAGTTTCCCATAGAAACAATAGATATGACCCACTTTGCCCCCACCCTCCTTTAGCAGTTAATCCTCAAGTTTCTAATTACTGAGAAACAAGACATTAAAAAAATTTTTCTAGAACAGTGGTAGAATCCCTTCAGCCCATCCTAATGGGGTGGGTGGGCCAAAGAAGAAAAGTGACCATTACATGAGTTATCTGTGGCTATGAGCCTGCTAGGTTCCTGTAGTGGGATGACCTTTACCCACCACTCTTTTAAAAATAAGTCTTCAGGGGCGCCTGGGTGGCACAGCGGTTAAGCGTCTGCCTTCGGCTCAGGGCGTGATCCCGGCGTTGTGGGATCGAGCCCCACATCAGGCTCCTCTGCGGTGAGCCTGCTTCTTCCTCTCCCACTCCCCCTGCTTGTGTTCCCTCTCTTGCTGGCTGTCTCTATCTCTGTCAAATAAATAAATAAAATCTTTAAAAAAAAAAATAAGTCTCCAGGGGCGCCTGGCTGGCTCAGTCAGCATGCAGCTCTTGATCTTGAGGCCATTATTCTAGCCCCATGTTGCGGGTAGAGATTACAAAAAAAAAAAAAAGTCTCCAAATGTTCATTACCTGTGAACTAACGAAAGGCCCTCAAAGATATAAAAGACCTCAATGGGCATATCCTAAGAGAGAAAAGGATAACTGTTAGCTTATATCAATTATACCAACTCCACTCATAATTCCTTCCATCCCTACACTTGTCCATATGTATACTCTCTAATTAAAGTTTCTGGAATTCATCCTCCTTATTGGGATGTCTGTAGGTGGTAGTTCTTTGTCATTTCAAATCTCTGTTTCCCAAAAGATCTTTTTGGCAACAGATACCTGAAGAATCTCTGCAGAATTGGAAACAAGTCAGGAAAGGCTTGTGCTCATCATGAATAGTCATTTACCTTCTTTTTATGTTCCACTTTACTCAATTGACAGTATTTACCTCTTAGGAGTAGCATAAGAATGAAATAATATAACCAAGGTTTGAAAACATTTTTAAAGCAGCATAAAAGTGGAGGTTGTGATATTGTCTCAGTGGTCCCCACCCATGCTCCCTTCCAAAATTATATTTGGAATTCTGAGCAAGAGCCCTTCTCCTAAGCCCTCAGTGTACAGTCTCCGGTCATGGTCTTGCTTATCTCCAGCAGCCTTACTTTCCAGTCTCTAACCTTGCCAGTTAGCAAGACGGCTAAGGGCAGGATAGATGACCAGGAGAAGTGAGATCTCCACATACTTTACCTTTTTACAGGACTCCAGGTTCAAATAAATAAGTTTGTAGTAGGATAGGATAAATATAAGACATAGTTGGCTCACTGTGTAGTCATATGTGAAGCTCTGGAGGCCGACAAAGCCTCAGATAACTTCTGTGAAAGGATGGACAGCAAGGGGGGACATAACGTGTTTATGTCTGCTGTATTCCAGGCATTATGCTTAGAACCAGACCTGCTCCTCTCATGACCCTAACCCTCGATTCGTGGACGTTATTTGGACTCCTTTCACACCAGCTATCAACATAGTTCACGTTCATGGTCTGCTTGGGGGCTATACGCCGTCATTCCTTCAAGTATTTATTGAGTGCCTATTATTTGCCAGGCCTCGTTTTCCAGCAAGACAAAAATGCCTGCCTTTGTGGAGCTTACATTCTGGTAGGGGGAACAGACAATAACAAGATAGTAAATTACATAGAATAGCAGAGGTGAGAAAGTGTCAGGGAGAAAAAGCAAAAGCATGGAGAAAGGGATAGAAAGTGTGATGTAGGAGGTGAGGGCAGGATGTGCACGTACTTAGGGGAGAGTGTTCCAGTCAGAAGGAACAGCAGATGCAGAGGCCCTGAGGCGGGACTCTACCTGGATTATTACAGAGTCACAAGAGCACAACAGCTGGAGGAGAGGGAGGGAGGAGGAGGAGGAAAGCAGAAGTAACAAGGGACCAGGTCACGCAAGGCCCGGCGGGCCCTCACTACAAGTGTGCTCTCTGTGGGCCTGCAGCGGCAACACCTGGGAGCCCGTTAGCAGTGCAGAATCTCAGGCCCCCCCAGACCTGCTGAATCAGAATCTTCCTTTCAACAAGGTCTCCGGTTCGTTTGCATGCACTTTGAAGTTAGAGAAACACATTGGAACATTTTAAACAGAGGAGTGACATAAATTCATTTTATGAGGCTCACTCTGGCTGGCAGCTGCTGTTTTGAAAAGATACACGTTGAGGGCAAGGGTGGAAGCAGACCAGTTAGGAGGCCACTGAAATGATCTTGGTAAGAGATGATGGTGTCTTGTACCAAGGGGATAGAAGTGGAGTGGTAAGAAATTGTTGGATTCAGGACCTATTTTTGAAGATAGGGCCAATAGGATTTCCTAATGTGTTGGATGAGGGATGTGAGTCAAGGATGATGCCAAGGACTTGGGCCATGAATGGAGATGAGAGGTCTGCGGGCGGGTCAGGTAGAGAAGGGAAAATCGAAAGTTCAGTTTTGGATACAAGAAGTGAGATGTTTATTAAACATCCAAGTGGCAGAGGTCTGGGCTGGAGCATAAGCTAGAGGTGGCATTTAAAGCCAGGAGGCGATAAGATCACCAAGGAGTGGAGTATAGAGGACAGGTTCAAGGGCAGTAGAGACTGAGAAGGAATGGTCAGTGAGGTAGAAGGAAAACCTAGATAGTGTGTGGTTCTAGCGGCCAAATGGAACATTTCATGAAGCGGGGAGTGAGCAAGTCCAGCAAGTGCTGTAGATTGGCCAAGCAAGACGAGGACAGAAATAGGACTTAAGTTTTACAAAGAAGGGGTCATCGATGACCTTGAGAAGTCTCCATTCTCACTGACGTCTTGTCTAAGCAAACAGGGCAGAAAAGGAAGAGCTTACTGGAGGTTTGTTTTTGGTGATCTTGACGGTGAAGTAGGCAGAGGCACTGACTTGGAGCATGGGTCTGTTAGCGGTGGGGGCGCTCCAGCGGACACAGTAGATGTAGTGGTAGCTGTGAACCAAGTCTTCCCTCTCTATAAACTCTGTGTAGTGCACCCAGCGGTCTTGATACTCCCAAGTCTGTTTCATACAAAAGAGAAAGAGCACACGGAAAGAAAAGCAAACTTCTATTCAGGTCCTCTAGGTAAAGGCAACACACAACAGGAGGGGTCACAGCCCCTTCGGGCATCCATTTCTAACATTTTTGATTGGAATTCAAACTAGAGTCAACTCCCAATTATCTCCGCAAGTGCAGGAGAGAAAAGGTGGAGCCGGCATGAAACGAGTGAATAATGCAACATCCCTGGAGAGCGGGCCTTGGAACACAGAGGCACACACTCAGATGTGTAGATGCACCAACACACCACACACACGTGTATACACACTGACCTCCCTCCAGACCCTTCCTTGGGATGCAAGTTTGGTTAGCTGGAGAGTAATCAGAAAGTGATCGGAGCATGCGTTCTGCTCACTCCTCTTGGGAGGCCTAAAGGTATCACTGGAAAGTAATGAGGCTGATTCCACAAGCTGTTTTTGAAAATCAGACTCACTTCAATGCAGCCATCGGTGGTATACAAAATAAGTTTAGAAAAGGAATGAGTCGGGCACTAGGATCATCCAGACCCCTCAGATCCCTATTTTACCCCCTTGGCGAAGTTTTTCTCTCCAAAGCACAACTCTTACTAGTGCCGAGGGCCCACAGAGGTCACAGTGCAGCCCCGATTCTCAGCCCAGTGCCTTGAACGCTGTAGGTATTCAACAAGTTCAACTGAACCCCCTTGGGTTGGCACAGGAAGCTTCCACATCAAAAAAATCCTGAATTAAGTTGAAGGTCCACAGAAGGAAGGAAGGGGGACAGTCTTAACAGTTCCAGTGATGTGAGGAGGGACAGTCCGAGGGGAGATGGCCAAAAGATTTCAGACCCTCTAAAAAAAAAAGTAGGTTGGCCTTCTGCCTCAGCTCACTTTATTTCAAACTTTACCCAATTGATTGTGTCAGTCAGCCAGGCAGGAGCACCGGACTCTAGATTCCCTGGGATCAGGATTGTATTTTATACAGATTGTCGTTCCTTTTAATGAAGGACCCTGCTAGTTAACCCTTTGCAGTCCATTGGAGCATGCCTTTCTTTCCAACTTCTCTAAATGAATATATTTCTTCAGCCCTAATGTTTAAGCTATCACACAAAGACTTTGTACCATGGGAAGGGTCCCTAGAGATCTTTAGGGAAGCCCCTCCCTTTGCAGTTGAGAATATTGGGGCCTAGCAATGGGAAGGGACAGTCCAACACAACAGCTGGGACTGGGACCCAGGGCTCCCAAGCAGCCAGCTCAGTGCTCTCTCCACCCCACTAGATGTCTCTCCACCCCACCAGATTTTCTTCCTCTCAATTTGGTGTCCTAGTGTCGTTGTTGTTGTTTTTCCTTTTGCAAACTAAGGCAGCCTTAGACACATGAAATTCAGCTATCTCCATCAGGCCAGTTTCCCCATTTTTATCACTGTCCAGGCAGCTGACTCTTACGTAGCTCCAGTGAGTGTGTGTTATCCTTGTATTTTGTAATTTTTACATAACATTGCTTCATATACTCGCTTCCAGGAAACAATATCTCATTGTGCTACTCTACCACGGATGGCTTAGCCAATTACATATTATTGGACACTCAAAATCAACAGGCACCTGGAAGTATATGCACAAAACTGTTATCACTGGTGAGTGACCCTTGAGGGCGTAGAACTGGGTATGGTGAGGGTGGAAGGGGAGCTTTCATTTTCTACTATGTCCTTTTGCTTACTGGGGATTTTTCATTTTTTTATAATGTCTTATTTTATTATAAAAATAATTTTAACTGGGTGTTAGGCTTTGCAGCTTTTCTCTTAAAAAGAACTTACTTGTATATTCCTGTTGCCGGATTGTGTTCCGTAAGAGAATAAATTAATTGTGCCCATTGGCAATGTGTAAGTGTACCTATCCCTTCCCCAAAACACACGAGCCTTTGGACACCAGGTTTAATCATTCTTATTCACATTGTAATACCTCAAAATCTTTTGAATTTGCATTTTTCACAGATAGTAAAACTGCATTATTTTTGTCATCAAAAAGAACTTTTCAGGGGCACCTGGGTGGCTCAGTTGGTTAAGCATCTGCCTTTGGCTCCGATCGTGATCCCAGAGTCCCAGGATCAACCCCTGAGCCCCGCATTGGGCTCCCTGCTCACTGGGGAGTCTGCTTCTCCCTCTGCCCCTCCCCCCAACTCATGCTTGCTCACTGTCTCTCAAATAAATAAATAAAATCTTTAAAGAAAAAAAAAAGAACTTTTCCTACTGTGGTGGCCAAAGTATATCAGACCTTGATCAAAACTTTATTTTGCTGCTTAATCAGAAAGACTTAGAACAGGGGCGCCTAGGTGGCTCAGTCGGTTAAGTGTCCGACTCAGTTTCGTCTCAGGTCGTGATCTCACGGTCATGGGATCAAGCCCCACGATAGGCTCCGTGCTCAGGGCAGAGTCAGCTTGAGATTCCCTGCCTCTCCCTCTCCTGCCCATTCCCTTGCTTATGCATGCTTTCACTTTCTAAAATAAATAAATACAGTCTTTTAAAAAAAAGACTTTGGACAAATTGTCCAACCTCTCTGAACCTCAGGGTTTCTCATCTGTAAAATGGGTATACTGATGTACCTACATGCAGGTTCATTGTGGGGATTAGATGAGATCATGCGTGTGAAGTGCTTAGCAGTACTTGACACACAGTAATGCTCAGTAAATTGTAACTACTAATTTGCCATCCCCTGGTGTACGGCGGACTCTGGGAAATCTGCAATAAGCTTGAGAAAGCTCTCCATCAGAAATGTCTGACACTTAGATGGCAGACTTAACTTCTGGGCTCGCTGCATTAGCAGGGCTGGGAACAAGGTGATTTTATGTCAGTGGTTTTACAGAGCTTTCAACTTTTCGGTTACTTTCTAATCATCTTATCCTCATAACAGTCCTACACAGTAGGTAAGCTCTTCATCTGTGAACAAACAGTGGTATGGAGAGAATAAATCTGTTCATGTATTCAACACACATATTAGAGTATCTCTGTGTATTTGACCTTTCTAGGGGCTGGGGACAGAGAACTGAGTAAAAGCCTCTGCTCTCATGGACTGTACGATCTGTAGGTGGAAGAAAGGCAAGGGGTGAAACCTGGTATCTAAGGTAGAGCTGAATGCTAAGGGAAGAAGTAAATCAGAGAAGGAGAATGGGTTGCAGTTTTAGACGAGGTGGCCAGGAAAGGCCTCAGTGAGCAGATGGATTCTTTTTTAAATTGAACTATAGTTGACATACAGTATTATATTAGTTTCAGATATACAACGTAGCAATTCAATATTTATGTACATTATGAAATGATCATGATAGGTTTGTCACCATGCAAAATTATTACACATTATAATGACTATTTTCTCTGCTGTACTTTTCATCCCTGTGACTATTTTATTTTATCTTATTTATTTTTAAAGATTTTATTTTAAGTAATCTCTGTGCGGAATGTGGGGCTTGAACTCACAACCCCGAGATCAAGAGTCATACGCTCCACCAACTGAGCCAGCTGAGCACCCCGTGACTAGTTCATTTTATAACTGGAAGCTTGTACCTCTTAATCCCCTTCACTTGTTCTACCCAAATCATACCCCTCTCCCTTCTGGTAATACCAGTTTGTTCTCTATATTTGAGTCTGTTTCTGTTTTGATTTGTTAGTTCATTTGTTTGTTTTTAATTTTTTAATTTTAATTTTATTTTATTTTTTATAATTTTTATTTTGTTATATTAGTCACCATACAGTACATCCCAGGTTTTGATGCAATGTTCCATGATTCATTATTTGCATATAACACCCAGTGCACTGGTTTTTTAAGATTCCATGTGTAAGTGAAATCATATGTTATTTGTCTTTAATTTACTTCTTAGCATAATACTCTCTAGGTCCATCCATATTGTCACAAATGGCAAGATCTCATTATTTTTTATGGCTGAATAATATTCTGTTTTATATATATCACATCTTTGTTATCCATTCATCTACTGATGGACACTTAAGTTGCTTCCACATCTTGGCTTATAGAAAATAATGCTGCAGTGAACATGGGGTGCATATTAACTTTTCAAGTTAGTGTTTTTGTTTTCGGAAAAATATGCAGAAGTGCAATTGCTGGATCATATAGTACTATTTAAAATTTTTTGAGGAACCTCCACACTGTTTTCCAGAGTGGCTGCACCAATTTACATTCCCACCAACAGTGCATGAGGCTTCCCTTTTCTCCACATCCTCACCAACACTTGTGATTTCTTGTCTTTTTAATATTCGCCATTCTGACTGGTGTGACGTGATATCGCATTGTGGTTTTGATCTGCATTTCCCTGATGATTAATGATGTTGAGCATCTTTTCATGTGTTTCTTGTCCATCTGTATGTCTTTGGAAAAAGTTTCTATTGAGGCCATCTGCCCATTTTTTAAATGGATTTTTTTTTTTTTGGTGTTGAGTTGTATGAATTCTTTATATATTTTGGATATTAACCCTTTATCAGACATATCATTTGCAAAATATCTTCTCACATTTAGTGGGTTGCCTTTTCATTTTATTGATGGTTTCCTTTGCTGTGCAAAGGTTTTTTTAGTTTGATGTAGTTGCAATTGTTAATTTTGTTTTTGTTTTCCTTGCCTGAGGAGACACATCAAGAAAAATATTGCTAAGGCTGATTTCTAAGTGTTACTTCCTGTGCTTTCTTTTAGGAGTTTTATGGTTTTAGGTCTTACATTTAGGTCTTTAATCCATTTTGAGTTTATTTTTGTGTATGGTGTTAAAAAGTGGTCTGTTTTCATTCTTTTTTTTTCTTTTCTTTTTTTTTTTTTTTAGATTTTATTTGAGAGAGTGCGTGTGCACATACAAGTGGGGGAAGGGGCAGAGGGAGAGAATCTTAAGCAGATGATGCTCTAAGTGCAGAGCCTGACTCAGGGCTCCATCTCACGACCCTGAGATCATGACCTGAGCTGAAACCAAGAGTCGGACATTCAACCGACTGAGCCACCCAGGCACCCCTCCATTTTCATTATTTTGCATGTAGCTGCCCAGTTTTCTTAACACCTTTATTGAAGAGACTGTCTTTTCCCCATTGCATACTCTTGCCTCCTTTGGCATAGATTAATTGACCATCTAAGTGTGGGTTTATTTCTGGACTCTGTTCTGTTCCTTTGATATATACGTCTGTTTTTGTGCCAGTACCATACTGTTTTAATTACTATAGCTTTGTAGTATAGTTTGAAATCTGAGAGCATAATACTTCCTGCTTTGCTCCTCTTTCTTAAGATTGCTTTGATTAATTGGGGTCTTATGTCAATCCATATAGATTTTAGGATTATTTGTTCTAAAATGTAAAAAAAAAATGCCATTGGTATTTATTGGGATTGTATTGAATTCTATAGATTGCTTTGGGTAGTATAGGCATTTTAACAATATTAATTCTTCCATTCCATGAGCATGATATATCTTTCCATTTATTTGTCATCTTCAATTTCTTTCATCACTGTCTTACAGTTTTCAGAATACACGTCTTCCAGCTCCTTGGTTAAATTTATTCCTAGGTATGTTATTCTTTTTGATGCAATTGTATATGAAATGTGTATTTCAATTTCTCTTTCTGATAGTTATTAGTGTATAGAAACGTAACAACAGATTTCCGTATGTTAATATTGTATCCTGCAACTTCACTGAATTCATTTATTAGTTCTAATAGTCTTTTGGTGGAGTCTTTAGGGTTTTCTATATATAGTATCATGACATCTGCAAATAGTGACAGTTTTACTTCTTCTTTACCAATTTGGATGCCTTTTATTTCTTTTTCTTGTTTCATTGCTACAGCTAGGCCTTGTACTATGTGTTGAGTAAAAGTGGAAAGAGTGGGCATTCTAGTCTTGGTCCTGATCTTAGAGGGAAAGCTTCCAGCCTTTCACTCTTTTTTTTTTTTAAAGATTTTATTTATTTATTTGACAGAGATAGAGACAGCCAGCGAGAGAGGGAACACAAGCAAGGGAGAGTGGGAGAGGAAGAAGCAGGCTTCCAGCGGAGGAGCGATGTGGGGCTCGATCCCATAACGCCAGGATCACGCCCTGAGCCGAAGGCAGACGCTTAACGACTGCGCCACCCAGGCGCCCCGGCCTTTCACTCTTGAGCATGATGTTAACTCTGGGTTTGTCATATCCGGCCTCTCTTATGATGAGATATGTTTCCTCTTGGCCCACTTTGTTGAGAGTTTTTATCATATTTGGATGTTGAGTGGTGTCAAATGCTTTTTCTGCATTTATTGAGATGATCATATTATTTGTATCCTTTATTTTGTTAACATGGTGTATCACATTGATTCATTTGTGTATATTAAATCATCCTCGCATCCCTGGAATAAATCCCACTTGATCATGGTGTATGATACTTTTAATGTATTGTTGAGCTCAGTTTGTTAATGTATCATTGAGGATGTTTGCATCTATGTTCCTCGGGGATACTGACCTGGAATTTTCTTTTTGTGTAGTGTCTGTCTGGTTTTGGTATCAGGGTAATGCTCGTCTCCTTGAGTGATTGGGAAGCATCCTTTCCTCTTTAATTTTTTGGAATAGTTGGAGAAAGATAAGTATCAACTCCTTTTTAAATGTTTGGTGAGGGGCGCCTGGGTGGCTCAGTTGGTTAAGCATCTGCCTTTAGCTCAGGTCATGGTCCCAGGGTTCTGGGATTGAGCCCTGCATTGGGCTCCCTGGTCAGCAGGGTGTCTGCTCCTGCCTCTCCCTCTGCCTCCCCCCCTCATGCTTGTGCTTGCTGTCTCTCAAATAAATAAATAAAATCTTAAAAAAAAATAATTGGTGAAATTCACTTGTGAAGCCATCTGGTCCCAGACTTCTTTTGTTGGGGTTTTTTTTGAGTACTGATTCAATTTCATTATTAGTATTTTGTCTGTTCAGATTTTCCATTTCTTCTTGATTCCAGTCTTAGAAGATTGTTTCTAGGAATTTATCCATTTCTTCCAGGTTGTTTAATTTGTTTGCAACAAATAATTTTTCAGACTAGTCTCTTATAATCATTTGTATTTCTGTGGTGTCAGTTATAACTTCTTTCATTCCTGATTTTCTTCATTCGAGTCCTCTCTCTTTTTTCCTTCATGAGTCTTGCTAAAGGTTTTTCAATTTTATCTTTTCAAAAACCAGCTCTTAGTTTCATTGATCTTTTCTAATGTTTTCTTTTAAGTTTCTATTTCATTTATCTTCTCTCTGATACTTACTATTTCCTTCTACTAATTTTGGGCTTTGTTCTTTTTCTAGTTCCTTTAGGTGTAAGATTAAATTGTTTATTTGAGATTTTCAGATTTCTTGAGTTGGGCCTTTAGTGCTGGCTGTAAACTTCCTTCGCGTGGAGTCTGCTTAAGTTTTTTTTCCTTCTCCCTCTGCCCCTCCCCCCTCAAATAAATAAATCTTTTTTTTAAGACTTTATTTATTTATTTGAGAGAGAGAGAGATTGAGCGCACAAATGGCGGGGAGGGACAGACGGAAAGGGAGAAGCAAACTCCCCGCTGAGCAGGGAGCCCAACGTGAGGTTTCATCCTGGGACTCTGGGATCATGACCTGAGCCAAAGGCAGACGCTTAATTGACTGAACCACCCAGGTGTCCCTAAATAAAAAATCTTAAAAAAAAAAAAAAACACTTCCTCTAAAACTTCTATTGCTGCATTGCATAGATTTTGTACTGTGTTGTTTCCATTTTCCTTTGTCTTAAGGTATTTTTTTATTTCCTCTCTGACTTCTTTGTTCAGCCATTGATTGCTTAGTATCATGTTTAGCCTCCAGGTATTTGTAGTTTTTTTCCAGTTTTCTTCTTGTAATTGGCTTCTATTTTCATACCATTGTGCTAAGAAAAGACACTTGGTAGGAGTTTATCGAGACTTGTTTTCTGGCCTAACATGTGATCTGTCCTGGAGAATATTCCAAGTGTACTTGAAAAGAATGTGTATTCTACTGTTTTGGGATGGAATGTTCTGGGTATATGTTAAGTCCGTCTGGTCTAATATGTTATTCAAAGTCACTTTCCTTATTGATTTTCTGTCTGGATTATCTATTGATGTAAGTGGGGTGTTAAAGTCCCCTACTATTACTGTACTACTGTCAATTTCTCCCTTTAGATTTGTCAATATTTTCTTTATATATTTAGGTGCTCCTGTGTTGGGTGCATCGATATTTACAAGTCTTATATCTTCTTGTTGAATTGACCCCTTTATCATTGTGTAATGCCCTTTGTCTCTGGTTACAGGTTTTGTTTTAAAGTCTATTTTGTCTGGTATAAGTATAGCTACCCTGATTTTCCTTTTTTTTCTCCCGTTTGCTTGGAATAGCTTTTCCCATCCCTTCACTTTCAGTCTGTATGTGTCTCGAGGTCTGAAGTGAGTCTCTTGTAGACAGCATAGAGATGGGTTTTGGTTTTTTTCCATTCAGTCATCCTGTGTCTTACGATTGGAACATGTAGTCTATTTACATTTAAAGCAATTACTGCTAGGCATGTAGTTAGGATTAGTTTGTTAATTGTTTTCTGGTTGTTTTTATAGTTCTTCTCTGTTCCTTTCTTCCCTTGTGATTTGATTACTTTCTTTAATGTTATGTTTGGATTCCTGTGTCTTTTGTGTGTCTGTTACAGGTTTGGGGATCGTGGTTACCAGCAGGTTCATATGTAACACACTGTGTATATATCGCCGTGTATTTTAAGTTGACGGTCACTCAATTTAGAACACATTCTAAAAGTGCTACGTTTTTAATCCCCTCCTCCAGGACATCGTATTTTACATTTTTTCATTTTGTGTGTCTCTTAAATAATTGATTTTACTACTTTTGTCTTTTAACCTGCGTACCAGCTTTATATGTGATTGCCCTACTGCCTCTACTATATGTTTGCTTTTACCAGTAAAATGTTTTCTTTCACAACTGTCTTCTAATTATGGCCTTTTTACTTAAACAAGTCCCTTTAACATTTTTTGTAATGCTGGTTTAGTGGTGATGAACTCCTTTAACTTTTGTTTGAGAACTCTATCTCTCCTTCAGTTCTTTTTTTTTTTTTTAAAGATTTTATTTATTTATTTGACAGAGAGAGACAGCGAGAGAGGGAACACAAGCAAAGGGAGTGGGAGAGGAAGAAGCAGGCTCCCAGCGGAGGAGCCCGATGTGGGGCTCGATCCCAGAACGCCGGGATCACGCCCTGAGCCGAAGGCAGACGCTTAACGACTGTGCCACCCAGGCGCCCCTTTATCTTTAGTTTTTGCCATTTTAATTATATGTGTCTTGGCGTGGACCTCCTTGGGTTTCTCTTTTTTGGGGCTGTCTGTCCTCCCTGGACCCAGATATCTGTTTCTTTCCCCAGGTTAGGGAAGTTTTGGGCTATTATGTCTTCAGATAGGTTTTCTGCCCCTTTCTCTCTCTGTTTTCTTTCTGGGACCCCTATAATGCAAATGTTGGTATGTTTGATGGTGTTCCAGTGGTACCTTATCCTACTCTCATTTCTTAAGAATTCCTTTTTTGGGCACTTGGGTGCCTCAGTTGGTTAAGTGTCTGACTCTTGATTTTGGCGCAGGTCATGATCTCAGGGTTGTGAGATTGAGCCCCACGTCAGGCTCCCCACTAGGCAAGGAGCCTGCTTGGGATTCTCTCTCCCTATCTCTCTGCCCCTCCCCCACTTGAGCACGCATTCGTTCTCTCTCTCTCAAAAAATAAAAGTAAAAATATTTTCTATCTCTTTGTTGGAAGTTCTCACTGAGTTCATCCATTGCTCTCCCAACTCTTATATTCTTGTGGGTATCTTTATGACCATTACTTTGAACTCTTTATCAGATAAATTGCTTATCAACGTTTTTAGATCTTTTTCTGTGGTTTTGTCTTGTTCTTGTTCCACCATCTCATTTTGTCTGACTCTGTGTGTTTGTTTCTATGTATTAGGTACATCAGCTCCATCTCCTCCATCTTGAAAGTAGTGGCCTTATGTAGAAGGTGTTCTGTGAGGCCCAGTAGTATAATCACCCCTCATCACCAGAACCAGGCACTCCAGGGGTGTCCCACGTGTGGGCTGTATGCACTGTCCTATCGTGACTCAGCTGTGACTGCTGTGGGGGTGCTGGTGAGCAGAGCCGACCCTTGGCCCCGCTGGCTGCAATGCCAGGTAGTTACTATTGTGGGCGTGCTGGTAGGTGGGGCTGGCCTCCCCTCGGGGCATGAGTTGCTTTAGAGGGACACTGGTCTTGGCCAAGGCTGCCCACCACATGTGGCAGGGTGGTGATTGCTCTGGGGAGATGCTGGTCCCAAATGAGGCTGCCTGCCGGCTGTGGCAGGCCAGGAGCTGCTTTAGAGGGGCAGCTGCCAGGGCAGGGTCAGTAGTGCTAGCGAGGTAGGTGGTGAATTTCAGAACTGGTACCCACCAATACTTTCCTTCCCAGAGGAAGTTCCTACAGATCCCTGTCCCTTTGGCACATAACCCTAAAGTTAGCCAATAAATCTTCTTCACATATAGTCCAGGCACCTTCCAAACCACTGCCCCTGTGCTTGGTCTCAGGGAGAGTGATAGTGTGGGGGCCCTTTAAGAGCAGAGTCTTGGTTTCCTATAATACTTTGGCTCTCCTGGAGTTAAGTAGGCCCCCCTGATTTTCAAAGCTCCTGGGATGAAACCCTGCTGATTTTCAAGGCCGGATGTTGGAGGGGTTCATCTTCCCGGTGCAGTCTCCAGGGTGGGTGATGCCCAGAGGTGGGGCTTGAACCTCCCGCTTCTTGGGGAGTGCCTGTGCTGTCCCTCCCACGTGTGGCGTGCCGTGCAGGGAT
Organism: Ailuropoda melanoleuca; assembly: GCF_002007445.2. NCBI lineage: Eukaryota > Metazoa > Chordata > Mammalia > Carnivora > Ursidae > Ailuropoda > Ailuropoda melanoleuca. The sequence continues at coordinate 84,128,114 of NC_048238.1, read as the reverse complement.
TTAGTCCCCGACTTTGTCTCGGTCCCTGCTACCCTTCTTAATATGGCCTTTTCTTTATATCTTTAGCTGTGGAAGAGCTCTTCTGCTAGTCTCCAGGTCATTCTCAGAGTGAGTGAACAGGCGGCATCTTAACAAAGATCTCAAGAGAGGTAAGGCATGAACCGTGAGAACAGATCGCAGGGGAGAGGGTTCCAGGCAGAGAGCACTGCAAGTGCAAAGGCCCTGAGGTGGGAGCGTGCCTGGCAGTTGCACAGGAAGGAGACAGCTGTGGCTGCAGGGAGGAAGGTGAAAGGGGAGAAGGTAGCAGGTGATGACTGAGCCATAAGTTGGAGGGAGGAGGGGACTCAGATCACTTCAAGCTCTGTAGGCCATTGTCAGGACTTACTTTTGCCTTTTACTCAGAGTAACTGGTGGCATCGTTGGGGGAAATTTTTCTGCTTGTTCTGTGTCCCATTCCAGTCTGATTCACAAACCCTGTGTGCAGTAGGCAGAGGCTTTTGCCCGACTCCAAAGGGAGACTTTCTCCAGAGCAAGAAGGTCCGAGAGTAAGTAGTGTTTTGCACCATGCGTCTCACCTTCACTGTGCTCTAGGTACCCCGTGTAATGGAGATGTGCCTGCTGGGGTGTAAGAGGGTGTGGAACCACCTCGCTTCCACCTGACTGGGCCTTCCTGGGGCCTAGGAAACGGCCCTTGGGGCTGGAGGCTGTGATGGCCTGGCCAGAGAAGCAGAGATAGCAGGAAACTTCTCCGAGGGGTGAGGAGTTTGCCTCCACCTGTCTCAGTTTGTCCCTCTTCTGAAGAAATACAGTGGGTAGGGATTTCAAGCCATTTTTTAATCCACCCCACCAGTTATGCAAAGCAGCCCACAGCCTTCTCTCCAAAGCTGCCAGGATAAGCCACACAAATGGGTCAGAGCAGAAAAGAGAAACGAACTCACAGGCATGCACATCATAGCGTGCGGGCATTATGTTCCAAAACCAAAGCAGAAAGGTCCATCAGCATCCCCTCTGTTAATACGAGATTTCTAAAGTTGGTGATGACAAACTCCTGTTTTGGAAGAACGGCTCCCTCCTTAAGCCACTAGGCCCCCACTTAGAGCACTAGCATGGGAAAATTGCTTAACTGGGAGTATCCGATTTTCCAAGGGAGCTGTAAGGTTAGGATGATACAAACAGGGAAATACGCTTGTGCCTTTCACTGTCAAACCATACCGTGTTGATTTTGGAAACCAGAATGGGACAGTGTTTACTCCTTCAGTCGCCTTTGAAATCATCTAGGGTTTCCAGGTTTTACACTTTTCATCAAGTGCTCCTTTTCATTGTTCCTCACCCTTGTGTACCAATCTGGAGCGGTCAGCTAACTTACCAGAACGAACTCCTCAATTTGTTTACGGCCCCTTTCTGCTGTGAATTCACCGTGTGTGATCCAGTTGATGTTTTTGATGGGCTGTTCAGCTTCTGCAAAAAAAAAAAAAAAAAAAAGGTGAGAGTCTGTTAGCTGCCTGGTAGTGTGGCATTGTGTGATGGGACAGTCCTCCAGGCCTCCAAGCAGGGTTACTACCTTCCAGAGTCTTAAGAGCCGCGTGGACGGCCCTCTTCACTAATGCTAGAGCTAGCTCATTCACGTTGCCGTTGTCTTCTTCTCTGTCTGTCCCCTGGCCTGCAGGGCTTTGAGCCACACCCGTCTTCTGGATTTGGAAATTTTTAGTCCCATCCATTTTCTTTTGCCTGGAAAAAGAAACTCAAGTTATCTCTTGCACATGTGTGCGCACACGTACGTACACACTCATCTAAGTTCAGACCGCCACTTGAAGGGAACAAGACAGGAAGTGGTTGTTGCCTCTAGGGGGCAACAGGGGCTTAGGGGTGGGGATAGGAGTGAGGCCTTAATGGTTTATCCTTTGTGCCTGGCTTCAGAGATCTATTTTTCCTGAAAACCAAGGATTTTCAGATTCTTATAACCATGAACAGTTTAATCAAGATGTAGTAGAATGAGTCCTAACTTCTTTGGAGTTCTAACAGTATTGATTTCTAATTGAGTCTTCAATTTTTTTTGAAGATTTTATGTATTTATTTGTCAGAAAGCACAAGCAGGGGGAGTGGCAGGCAGAGCAGGTAGAAAGGCAGAGGGAGGCTGGCTCCCCGCTGAGCAAGGAGCCCAGTGCGGGACTCAAGGGACTCAATCCCATGATCCGGGATCATGACCTGAGCCGAAGGCAGTTGCTTAACCAACGGAGCCAACCAGGCGCCCCTAGTTGAGTCTTTAATAGAACCTCAGTCCCTGCTTAGGCAACTGAGGGCACATGGCTCTTTTTTTTTTTTAAGATTTTATTTATTTTGTTAGAGAATGTGCACATGAGCAGGGGGAGGGGACAAGGGAAAGGGAAAGAGAAAGAGCAGCAGACGCCCCACTGAGCACAGAGCCCGAGACAGGACTTGATCCCATGACCCTGAGATCACGACCTGAGCCGCAATCAAGAATCAGATGCTTAACTGACTGAGCCACCCAGGCGCCCCGGTTTTAATTCACTCTAAAGAGCTATGTGTCCTGGGGCGCCTGGGTAGCTTAGTCAGTTAAATGTTGGACTCTTTTTTTTTTTTTAAGATTTTATTTGTTTATTTGACAGAGAGAGACAGCCAGCGAGAGAGGGAACACAAGCAGGGGGAGTGGGAGAGGAAGAAGCAGGCTCATAGCGGAGCAGGGAGCTCGATGCGGGGCTCGATCCCAGGACGCTGGGATCATGACCTGAGCCAAAGGCAGATGCTTAATGATTGAGCCACCCAGATGCCCCAAACGTTGGACTCTTGATTTCGGCTCAGGTCGTGATCTCAGGGTCGTGGGATTGAGCCCTGTGTTGGGCTCTGTGCTCAGTGGGGACTTTGCTTAAGATTCTCTCCTTCTCCTCTGTCCCTCCCCCTGCTCATGTCCTCTCTCTCTCTCAAATAAATAAATAAATTGAAAAAAAAAAGATAAAGTGAATTAAAATCGTTAGAGGCAATACAGCATGGGGGGGGTGGATTTTCAGTTTTTTCTCTTGGATTCTCCAGGAATACAAATTATATCATCTGCCAGAAGCTATCATTTTTTACCATCTTTTTTCCTAAAATATATACTTCCATAGTATTTGCTTTGGTGAACATTTCCAGAAAAATGTTCAGCGGAAGTAAAGATAATGTGCATCCATTTGTGTCTGACTTCCGTGAGCATGCTTTCTGCTGTTACATCATGAAGTATGATGCTGGTTTATGGTGAGAGATTTATCACATCAGGAAACTGCTCTGTTTTCGTAAGAGGTTTATCATAAATGATCACAAAATTTTCCAAATGTTTTTAACATCTGTTGAGATTGTGAAACATTGTTATTCGGGCTATGAGCAAGGGTTCATCACAGCGCTAGGACTCTTTGCACATTTTCCATCTTTTCCCTTGAGTCTTGGATTCTCTTTCTTTCCTGGCTACTAGTTAAGTCTCTTCACTTATGAGAAATCACTTACTTCTAGCACAGTTATGCATCCCTGCGGGCAATCCTTACATGGGGGGTGCTGTATCAAAGTGGGTATCTCTCTCCAGAGGGAGCTCGTTATTTTTCTATAAATAGCAGCTGACAATTTTGGGGTGTTTAATGTGCCTCGTTTCATCTAACTCACCCCTGCCCCATGAGATCGTGCACTGGACACCTTCCGTTTGCCCTTTCAGATCCACTCCTCCCCGTCTGCCCTACTCTCTGCCCTGGAAGGCTGACCTGAATGGACAGCTGTCCTGTGCCCTCTGGCTTCCAGGAGGTTCCACACGATGTGGAGACCAGACTGAGGGAGGAGAATGAGGGCAAGTGATATGTTCCCCGGGGAGCGGTCCCCCCGCAGTGTCCCCTGTGGCTGGAGCGGGCCCTGCTTGTCCCAGGACGGGGGTCTCGCTTCTCAGCCTGGTAAGGGCAGTTACACTCTCCCCTCAGCCCTGTGGCCCCACTGTTCTAGCCCCGGGGGAGCTGCACTTGCCCTCGTTGCCCTCTTGTCTGCCCACACCTTTGTAAACACTCCCTTTGTTTACCCCTTCTCTACCTACCCTGCTCTTAGTATGCCAGGTTTCCAGCTGGGACCCTGAGTCACAGAAAGACGCTTGTTACCACGTGAAAGGGGGAAGCCAGGTTCACGGCCAGATCGTCTGGCTCCGCAGCCAGCGCACTCAGCTACCCTGCTCTCCTCCCTCCCGGACTCTCAAAGGGTTGTGGGGCCCTGTTCTTACATTCCATCTGAAGCCCAGAATGTGCTCACTCGCTTTCTGTGAGCCTCCTGCAAGCAGAGTCACCCTTTGTTCCCTTTCTCATTGTTGGTTCCAGGGTGTGCCAGGGGCTGCCCGAAGCAGCCCAGTTTCTATGGCCATCAGTCCAGGAATGGATTGAACAGCCTCTTAAGCATTCGGTCATGCTGGCTCGCGTCCATTTGCGTCTCAGTCTTAGCATTTTAAGCTCTTTTGCATCTGCCTCAGTTCCCTGTTGCTGCTTCCTGGGGGTGGATGAGGCCATCTACTGGGGGATGACAGAATCTTCCCACGCTGCGCATCCCAGAGAGTGAGGAGAGCCTGAAGGGTGGCCCATGAGGGAATCCGAAGCCCCTTAACCCTAGAGAACTGGCTGTGCCCAGCCTAAGGGCCAGGCCCATTTGGCCACAGCAATTTGCTATAAACTCTGTAGTTAAAGACAACAACAGAGTGTTTTGGTGAATTTAGTAGGCTTTGGTGAGTTAACTGTACAGCAACTTGATCCTTTAAAGAATGGCCTACTTGGTGACTTGGTCATTCAGTGACTTGGGTTTCAGCAAATTGCCTCTTGATGAATTGAATAGAACCCAAGTCTGTGACCTCCAAAACCAGGCAAAGGAGGTGGGGGTCTCATCCATGGAAGGACCTCCTTAAGACCTTCCCTGGGGAGCCCTGTATTCCGGCAGGAGAGGGAAAGGGGAGCGGGGCTCGGGAAGCAGCTCAGATTGTGTCCTCACATGTCCGTGGTCACAAATCCTTCTTAAGCGTCCCTCCGACTGGCCTGTCCTAGTGCTTTTTCCCCCCTTCCTTCCTAACAAGAGACAGGCCAGGTGGGCGGCATAGGTGGGAAGGGTCGGGGGTGCGGTCAAGCCCAGGCCAGGGGAGGCCTGGGGAGAACCAGTGCAAGGCCTCTTTGCGGAGTCCCCCCACCCTTCACGGCCGCGGTACCTGAGTGGCCAGATCCTTGTTTGGAACAGCGCGGGCCAAGGAAGCCCCAGACTCCCAGCAGCTTTGCCCCAGGGCTGCCAGACGGAATGTTTACAGGTGCTTCCAGGGCAACACCCATTCCCACCAATGGGAAGCCAAGCCCTGATGTGTCCGCCTGCTTCTGTCGGTGAAGGAGGGGACAGTCCGTCCCAGCAACAGTGTGACCTCCGCACTGTGGTGTTCGTGGCCAGCTTCTTCCCGGGCCGGGGTGTGAGGGGGCTTGCAGGGCTGTGCCCGGAGGATCAGGATGACAGGCATGCGGCAGCGGTCCCTCCTCTGCTGGTCGCTGTGTGCAGCCCCGGAGGCCAGCTCTGTACTGGCGTTACCGGGGACACACTGAGGCACGGGGCATGCTAAACCCGGTGCCGCTGACCTCACTGACGGAACTTCTTGCTTCTCTAGACCCGCGTTCTGAGGTTAGGACCGCCCTTGGGTGCCTGATTGTTTTCAGAGATGTCTTTCGTGAATCAAGGATGAGCTTCCAACGTAGTGGTTATCAGCCTAGACCAAGGAACAGTTCACTTCACATTTCTTAGTTTCCTTGTCTACAAAACGGGGATAATAGTGCCTGTGGAATAGGAGTTTGAGGGGAAATCAGACGATTCACGGAAACACTGGGAACAGTGCCCGGTGCATCACAAGTTCTCTTTACAGCGGCCACATAGTTTTTCTGGTAGTAGTATTAATGGTAGTAGTAGTATCAAGAGTTCTTCTAAATGGTGACATCAAAAGTTGTGGGCCCTGGGGCGCCTGGGTGGCTCAGTCAGTGAAGCGTCTGCCTTGGGCTCAGGTTATAATCCCAGAGGTCTGGGATCGAGCTCTGTGTCGTCATCCTCATCGTGGTTGGGCTCCCTGCACCCCCTCTCCCTCTGCAGCTCCCCCTGCTTGTGCGCATGTGCTGTCTCTGTCTGTTAAATAAATAATCTTTTTTTAAAAAGTTGTTGGCCCTGTGTGAAGACCCAGTCTTATTTTATTAATTTGATTAATCTGTGAAATCCCTCCGTCGCACAACCCCTGCTTTTGACCACCTTGCTTTGGGTACGAAGTGCTTGGTTTCTCATCCTAACACAATCCGTCTCCATCCCAGTGAAGAAAAGAAAGTGATTTGCTAAGTGTCCTTATCCAGGATGAGATGCTGAACTCGCTGCCTGGAAGACGCCGCGCAGGTCAAGGTCCTGCGCACAGAGCCTGCTGGCGCCATGGCGTAGTGCCGTGGGGGCTGCGGCTGGAAGGGAGAAGGGTGGAAGGGACTAGTGTCGCTTACGGGAGCTCAGCCTCTGATCCCAGACAAAGGGTGTCACATCCCAGCTCTGCCACACACTGGCTTTATGATTTTCGGTAGGTTGTTTAACGTCTCTGAGCTCCGCGTGTACAATGGGGATCTTCATAGCAGTCACTTCGTACCACTGATAAGACGAAACGAGGCGATTCGGAGGGAGCCGTCAAAACAAGGAAAGGCACCCTGGGCGCACAGTAAACATCTGTTACCACGATCAGGGTGCTGGAGACTAGCCGCAATACACGGAATCCCAACGCAGTGGAGTCCGAAAGAGTCCGCCGCTTCCCCAGAGCGGGGCGAATTTGCCTGGGACAGGAGGGACAGATGTGTCGCGCTCTCTCCGGTCAGGCCCAGCGCAGCAGCCAAGCCAGGAGGAGGCGCTGTGCGACGACGCGGTCGCTGGTGAGCTCGCAGGCTCCAGAGCTGCCCGTGCTCTTCATGATGGTGAGCGGCCTCGGTTCTGCGCCCGCACAGCCCATCAGACCCAGCTGCTGGGAACCTTCTAGTGCCACAGCAGGCCCGGATCCACAGCCCTGTCCTCCCGGAGGGCCTGGGAGGCACCCGTCGTCACGTCAGCTGCGTTCCGAAAGGGCCGCGCTCCAGCCTCCTTTGCGTCAAGCTTTGCCGGGCAAAGGCAGCAGGACCTTTCCTGAGAAGCCCCGCGGCGACTGGTGAGAGACGTGTGGGCTGAGGACGAGCGCTGGGGTTCTTTTGACTTATTTGACAGAGAGAGACACAGCGAGAGAAGGAACACAAGCGGGGGGCGGGGGGGTGGAGAGGAAGAAGCCGGCTCCCAGCGGAGCCTGATGCAGGGCTCGATCCTAGGACGCTGGGATCACGCCCTGGGCCGAAGGCGGATGCTTAACGACTGAGCCACCCAGGCGCCCCAGCGCTGGGGTTCTTAACTGCCCAGAGGAGAAGGACGTGCGGGCAAGTGGCAAGAAGCTCCTTGGAAGCAAGGTGCGCTCATGGGGGAGGCCGGGAGAGAAGGCGCCCCTTTCAACCGGGAGCTTCGACTCTGTGGCCAGCACTTGACCTCCCCGGCCCTCCCCCCAGCCAAGCCTCTGGCCGCGGGCTCTCCGGGTAGAGCGGCCTCTGAACTTCTGGCAGTGTTGAGGCCGTGCTCCCGAACTGCGCCGAGCAGCTGAGTGTGGCCCGGGATGGAGGGGAGAGGACAGGAGCGGCTGGGACATGGAGCCTTTTTCTGCTGTCTTTGGAATTACAGTTCTTCGGGGTGATCATTGAAATTGCAAACTTGTTTGGAAATTTTATTACCTGACCACTCTCTAGCCCATCGGTAGGAATTGGCTTCTTTACGGTTTCTGGAACTGAGGAAGAGCTGCCAGGAAACAAGACAACAGAGGACACAAAATGTGTTCCAACGGGACGCCTGGGTGGCTCAGTCGGTGAAGTGTCTGCCTTCGGCTCAGGTCATGATCCCAGGGTCCTGGGATTGAGCCCCGCATGGGGCTCCCTGCTCAGTGGGGAGTCTGCTTCTCTGCCCCTGCCCCTCCCCCTGCTTGTGCTCTCTCTTTCTGACAAATAAATAATAAATTAAGTCTTTTAAAAAAATGTGTTCCAACTAATAAAGCAACAGTTCCGTGGGTTTATGCAAGACCTGCTAGGCCATTTTCTGACGTGATGCCCCGAAAAGAACCATTAGGTCGCTAATCCTGAATCAGGATTTGTGGGAGTCCCACAAGCAGTGATTTGGCTCTTCATTGCAAAAGAGCCTTTGGGGCTGGCGACGCATATTCCACCCAACAGCATCAGACACAGAGGGCACACCAGAGAAACCCTTAGCAGTGAAAGAGCACGTGTAGCATTGGATTTGTTCTTCACAGTTTCCTTGTCTTTTATGGACAATGCACCAAAATGGGAGGCTTGTGAGAACACCGTGACCCCCGGCCCAGTATGCTGTAGGGCCTGTTTCAGCGTTGTCTCGAACGCAAAAGAAGAGCGCGCCCTACAAGAATGCTGCAGTGTGTGTAAGCCTCAGAGAGGCACTATTCGGCCAGGCGGTGTGGATGAGTTAGAGGGAGGAGAGGAGTGTTACACAAGCACACACACGCCAGAGCCAAGCAGCGGAATGCCGGACTCTGGGTATCTCACATCCGCATCGGCGTACCTGGGAAGGAAAAACTCCAGCTGTTCCATGTGCCTCGTGTCTCACAGAAGTACAGTAGAATAACTGTTGTCCTCGGGTCACGAAAGTAGCAGGCTGATAGGAAATCTTGAAAAGCACGTGATGCCCAGCTCTCAGCCCCTACCCCCTGCCCTCATCCAGAAGCTTCCTGGTGAGGACGTATGGCTTCAAGCGCATCCACTCATCACCGTAGAAGGGAGCAAGTGGCAGCTGGCGGGGGGGGGGGGAAGGCGACACTCGGTTCTCGCAGTGGCATTAGGCCAGATTCTGCTCTCTGCTCTCAGAAAATTGCTTCAGAGCCATCGGTGTCTTCACTGAGCCTCGCATTGTCTGTTGTCTCCGACTGCGGTGCTCTGGGAACGCCTTCGCTGGATCGTTCACTCTAAGAGGGACCCCTGGGCTGCTGCATTTGGTCACGTGCTGGGCCTGAGGGTCCCCCGACATCACACTTGGGCAAGTGCCTTTTGGGGAGCTAGGAGTGGGCTGGATGGCTATTCAGGGGGTGCTTACAGTGCCAGCAATGATCCCTTCCACATGCACACGGGCGTAGTTACAAACCACCTTGAGGACGTGACTTCCTGACCGGCTCGGATACCCAGGGACGCGTGCAGGGCACATACTAGCCCCGCTTGAGAGATGGGAGACCTGACGCTCAGAGCAGTGAAGCGACTTGCCTAAGGTCACACAGCCGACAGGTGTCGGAGCCGCCCGGGGTGCACTCTGAGTCTCCGTATCACCCATCAGCTCTTCCGAAAAGAAACTGTCCTGGGTCCTGGGTCGACCGGTCCTGCGCATCAAGGACGTTGATAAGCATTGCTGGCCTCTACCCACTAGGTGGCAGTAGCACCTTATGAAAACTGGCTAAACTTGGCCAGTGCCGCCCCGGCTGAGAAACACCGCGGCAGGTCGGTCCTCTGCAGAGCTGCCAGGCAGGTGCATGCCTGCCACCGTCGCACTCCCGCCTCCCGCCTCCCGCCTCCCGCCCTGCGGAGGCTCCCAGCTGCCCCAGGAGGGAGGCCAGCGCCCTGACGGCCTCTCCCGTCACTCTTCCCCCTCCTTCCCGCCTCACCCTTTGCTCTGGTTCTGCCCCCCTGCTCGTAGGTCTCTCCTGCACAGCCATGCTAGGCTGTCCCCCCAGCCGGGCGTTTTCTCTGCGTGCAGGGTCCTCCCCTCGGGGGTTCAGCTCGTAAATCCTACCCAGCCTTCGAGATTTGGCTTCGTGTGGGCATCACCCGGGAGCTTACTCCAAGCCTTTTCCCTGCCCTCTCCACCCGCCCCGCCCCCACTGAAGGCTGAGTCCAGCGCCATCTTGCACCTTCTGCAAACTTCTGTTCCCGCCACTCCTCACCTCGTCTTGTCATTAACTGTTTCACCCCTACTCTGAGCTCCTGAAGAGCCAGGCTGGGTCTTACTCAAACCGGAGGCACAGTGCCTGGCATGTAGCTTTTTTTTTTTTCTTTAAAGATCTGTTTGAGAGAGAGAGAACACAAGCAGAGGGAGAGGGAGAAGCAGGCTCCAGGACCCCGGGATGATCTGAGCGGAAGGCAGATGCTTAACCAACTGACTGAGCCACGCAGGCGCCCCCTCGAACCTTTTTCAAAGTCTTTTCCTATTGACTATTTCACTGGACCCTAGAAACAACTACAACAGCCTGGTAGATGTCATTCCAAACAAGAACCATTGCTCCAAACAAGAACCATTGCTCCAAACAAGTGACATAAACTGTCACATGTGACCTTTACGGAAGACAGAACATGTTCGTGTTTATCCACACCAGGAGCCCCTTCAGGTGGTGTGACAATGGGGAGGTGCTGGGCAGGGGACTAGAGCAAGTCCTTTCGCTCAGTACCTTCTATCCTCAGATGTTTGAGCTATATGGATACAGTATTCAAGAAATTAAACATAGTGAATACAACCAAGAGAATGTCATTTCCCAAGCATCACTTGAATCTTTTTTCCCCGAAGATATATTTATTTGGGGGGGGGCAGTGCGAGAGGGAGAGAGAATCTCCAGCAGACTCCCCACTGAGATCATGACCTGCGCTGAAATGGAGAGTTGGAGGCTCAACCGACTGAGCCACCCGGACGCCCCACATCATTTCAATCTTAAGACCAAGTGATCTATGGATCAGGGGTGGGTGGGAGGGGGGTCAGCGGCCAGACCACCTGTCAGAGTTGCTGTAAGAAAACGCTTCTGGCTGATTGCACTTGCAAAAAATCAAGAGAAATGCAGCCTACAAACCACTGTATCTTCCAGCTGGTGTTTCCATCTGCTTCGCTCCCTGGCAGCAGAGTTAATAATGAGGCTAGATTTCATAGCAGGTGCCACAGAAAAGGGAGGGGAAGGACTCGGACCCCAATCCTGAGCCTGACAACTGATTTCCACCTGTCATGTTGTGGCCCCTTCACTAGACAGGCCTGAATCCATCTACGGACATACGCTTAGGGGACGATCCCCGCCTAGAGGCACCGGGACACTAACAGACCTAAAACTCCAGAGACTTCGATTAGCAGTCCCCGTCTTCCACAGCCTCTCCGTACCGCCGGCCCTCTCGTCACCGTCAAGCCAGTGCGGCCTGTGCACAGCCAAGTGCAGACCGGAGTGGTGGGAGGTTTGTAATCATGACCGCGGCTCCCCTTGAACACTTTCATCACGGGGTGGCACGACAGAGGGTATTGCCCCAAGTGTGACCCCCACCTCCCTCCTCTGTAGGCCCTGCCCTGAGGCCTGAGTTCAATGGGAAGCACCCAGCGCGGGTGACCAGCACATCAAAGGTTAAAATGGGTTCAAGATGGGAGATGACAAACAATTTAGTTTTCCGGGCCTGTGGTCACCTGGGGGGCTTGGTCTACACGCACGGGGGTTACCATCTCTCGAGGAGTTCCACCTTCTCAGATCTTTGTATTATCGGGTTACCTGGAAGGGCGGACATGCAGCTGTGGTTCACGTCAGTTCACTCATCTGAATAAAACGACTGCCACTGCTGCTCTCCACGGAAACGAACTGAACGCTTCAGCGCATCTTAGGTATTACATGCAGAACGCATGAGTGTGGAAGGTGCAATCTCAGTTTCAAAAGCATTCCACCTGGGGGGACCTGGCTGGCTCAGCTGGAAGAGCATGGGACGCCTGATCTCAGGGTCGTGGGTTCGAGCCCCCACACTGGGTGTAGGGATCACTAAAAAGAATCTAAACCAAACTAAAAAAGCATTCTACCTGGAATTTAATACAATAGGAATCACCTAGAAAAGGAACTAGGGAAAAAAAAGTACTCCTTTTTCTAAATTCTCCTAGAAATCTCTAAAGGAATGGTAACTTTTAAAAAAAAATTTTACTTACTTATGTATTTGAGAGCGAGCGAGAGTGAGAGAGCACAAGCAGGGGGAATGGCAGAGGGAGAGGGAGAAGCAGATTCTGCACTGAGCAGGGAGCCTGATGCGGGGCTCGATCCCAGGACCCTGGGATCATGACCTGAGCCAAAGGCAGACGCTTCGCTGACTGAGCCACCCAGGCGCCCCGGAATGATGTCCTTTCTAATGCACTCCTATGTACTCCAACAGTAACAACTACCACGTACGACACGTTAGGCAGTGGGCACGGGGACAGGTGCTTGCTGTCTATAATTTTAAGCCTCACTTGCCTCCTAGTTTTTCTTAAGCTGATAAAGCTACATCGGGTAGATTGCTCGAGCCTGTGTAGTACTGTTAAAAAAAAAAAAAAGTAAAAAAAGCTTTTGATATTATTTTTTTGTTGTTTTTATTATGCACTACATGCATACGCTGCATAAACTTCTAGAAGGGGTAGACGAGCATGACCGAGCTATTTTTCATCAATCAGGAAAATGCTTCCTTAATCGATATTCTCCAAACCCTGAAAAACAGAATAAAAAGGGAAATGTGAGAATTCTGTTGCCACAAAAATGCACGAGTACAGGCGTATCCCAGAGACACTGTGGGGTCGGCTCCAACCACGGCAGCACAGTGAGTCGAAGGAACGTGTTCGGTGGCCCAGTGCACAGACAAGTTGTGTTTGCACGACACTGCAGTCTGTTAAGTGTGCCACAGCGTACGTCTACGGAACAACGTGCACGCCTTAATTTCAAAACGCCTTAGTGCTAAAAAACGCAAGCCATCAGCTGAGTCCTCAGGGAGTCGCAGTGATCGCAGACCACCATGACAAGAAGTTTGAAGTAGTTTGAGAATTACCAAAACGTGACACAAAGTGAGCAAATGCTGATGGAAAACTGGCGCCCACACACCCGCTCCATGCAGAGCTGCCCCAAACCTGCCATGTGCAGAAAACACAGTATCTGTACGTGCAACGAGGAGTGCCTGTACTCTCACTTCCCACGTCAGTGGCGTGCTCTCTTACTAAAGAAAGAACTTGCACATCCCACCTTTCTCTAATGGCAACAATAACTTAACCTGAATTTTATAATCACAGAAGTAAAAAGAATAACCTCTAATCATCTCTAGTTTTCATTTTCTGACAGCAGCAAATATCACTTTATATGAAAAGTGCCCCGCTCACCAGAACGAAAACCAGTTCCCACCTGGACCCTTCAGAGAGTAAGGACAGCGAGGTAAAACCATTAAAAAAACAAACAAAAACAGCCAACATGAGGAAGACACTATTAACCTCATTCTACTTTTTTACAGGTGAACAAATGGAGACTCAGCTTAAGAGTCTCTGAAGTCCGTAAGGAAGTCGCAGAGCCAGAATTCAAGGTCAGGGACCCCCAACTCCAGGAATTCTGTCATGCCCTGTAAGCACGACACTGTTTATTCAGAAGACCCACTCTTTCTCAGTTCATGACAAATACTTCAGAAACTAGAGAGTAAAAGATTAATCAGTGATGACATTTCTTCCAAGTGTTAAAATAACACAGTCCAGGTATTTTGTTCACTACCGCAGGCAGAATCCCCTTGAGAGAAATAAAAGCTGCATAGTCCTAGGAGCCACCCTGGAGAAATCCTATTAGGAATCTTCATTTTGTCTCATATGCCAGCTGACTCTGCTGGTTATTCTTGGACCACACATTGAGAAACACTGCTTTAGTTGAGCAGAGCTCTATCATCACGCTCATCAGATTCTCGAAGAGCATGACACTGACAAGCAGAGCACCCAGGCTGAGTCCTTACAGAGTTATTTAACCACTCGGACCCTGTTTTCTCATCTATAAAATGAAATTAATATTAACCTAGGTTCACTGTGAAGAATAAACGAACAAGGAGAAAATATTTAAAATTCTGTAACTACATTTTTTTTAAAGATTTTATTTATTTATTTGACAGAGAGAGAGACAGCCAACGAGAGAGGGAACACAAGCAGGGGGAGTGGGAGAGGAAGAAGCAGGCTCATAGCGGAGGAGCCTGATGTGGGGCTCAATCCCAAGACCCTGGGATCACGCCCTGAGCCGAAGGCAGACACATAACGACTGAGTCACCCAGGCGCCCCTGTAACTACATTTTTTAAAAAGAATAATGGAGGGGCTCCTGGGTAGCGCAGTCGTTCGGCGTCTGCCTCCGGCTCAGGGCGTGATCCCGGCATTCCGGGATCGAGTCCCACATCGGGCTCCTCCGCTGGGAGCCTGCTTCTTCCTCTCCCACTCCCCCTGCTGTGTTCCCTCTCTCGCTGGCTTCTCTCTGTCACATAAATAAATAAAATCTTTAAAAAAAAAAAAAAGAATAATGGAGATGAACTCCTACAAGATCTAAGAACACACTATCAGCTTTAATCATACGAAAATGCTCCTGCTTGGCTATTATCTGACCTACAAAAACAGCAATTCCATAGGATTCAATCAAATTTAAAATTACAGTAATTCTTTACATATGGTATTGGGTGCAGGAACTGGCAAATTTACGGAGTATAAAAGAGTGTAATCGTGAAACAGGACCATGTGTATACGGACATTTAGTTTACTAGAATGGTATTTCAAATAAAAAATGGACTGTTCTATAAATGGATAATTGTGACAACTGGCTATCTCTTGGACAAAAGTAAAGTTAAATCCTGTGATTTCACATTATGGCCTGTAGGTGGGTCAAAGCACTAAATGTGAAAAAAGAAAAAGAAAAAAGAAACAATATTTGGAGAAATTTTAAAAAACATATTTATAATCTTGGGTAGGAAAGTCATTTGTAAGCAAGACATAAAACCCAAAATCCGGAAACGACAAAGTATGAGAAACTGAGCACCAAAATTAAAAACCACCCGATGAAAACAACATAAAGTGAAGACAGACGTGCCACACATAAAACAGGCCAAAGATTAAAAACCAAAATATATAAAGAACCCCCATAAAAAAAAAAACCACAAGCAAAGCACATAGGCAGACAATCCACAGAATAAAAATACAAATGATCATGAAATCTTTGAAAGGTTGCTCAACTTCGCCAGCAGACGACAATGCAAATTAAATTAGCACTGTTAAGACATTTGGCAAAACATTACCAGAACCCATCTCAACCCGGACAGATGGCTAGCATGAGAGCCACCTTACCTTTGACACATAGTAACGATTAACTCCAGAGACACGTCTATCTCTTTGCATCAAACTCCACTGATACGGATAATAGGCAACCCTTTTTTCCTACAATTAAAAGAAATTATTATTGCACAATGTTTATGAAAATGAGGACTACCAGAACTTATAAATGACATTCTAGAAAAATGACATCATCACTGAAACAAAAACCAAATTAAGACCAGATTCTAAATAAAATCGGACGATTAAACTTCAAAATTAAGAATGGTAACCGTGAGTTCTTACACTTTCTATTTTTTTTTAATGATTTTTTTTTATTATATTATGTTGGTCACCATACAGTACATCCCCGGATTCCGATGCAAAGTTCGATGCTTCATTAGTTGTGCATAACACCCAGTGCACCATGCAATACGTGCCCTCCTTACTGCCCATCACCAGTCTATCCCATTCCCCCACCCTCTCCCCTCTGAAGTCTTCAGTTTGTTTCTCAGAGTCCATAGTCTCCCATGCTTCATTCCCCCTTCTGATTACCCCCCTTTCTTTATCCCTTTCTTCCCCCTACCGATCATCCTAGTTCTTATGTTCCATAGATGAGAGAAATCATATGATAATTGTCTTTCTCTGCTTGACTTATTTCACTTAGCATTATCTCCTCCAGTGCCGTCCATGTTGCAGCAAATGTTGAGAATTCGTTCTTTCTGATAGCTGAGTAATATTCCATTGTATATATGGACCACAGCTTCTTAATCCAGTCNCATCTGTTGAAGGGCATCTCGGCTTCTTCCACGATTTAGCTATTGTGGACAATGCTGCTATGAACATTGGGGTGCATATGGCCCTTCTCTTCACTACCATCTGTACTTTGGGGTAAACACCCAGTAGTGCAATGGCTGGGTCATAGGGTAGTTCAATTTTTAACTTTTTAAGGGACCTCCACACTGTTTTCCAGAGTGGCTGTACCAACTTGCATTCCCACCAACAATGTAGGAGGGATCCCCTTTCTCCACATCCTCTCCAACAATTGTTGTTTCTTGCCTTGTCTATCTTTGCCATTCTAACTGGCGTAAGGTGGTATCTCAGTGTGGTTTTGATTTGAATTTCCCTGATGGCTAATGATTTTGAACATTTTTTCATGTGTCTGTTAGCCATTTGTATGTCTTCATTGGAAAAGTGTCTGTTCATATCTTCTGCCCATTTTATGATTTGTTTATTTGTTTCTCGTGTATTGAGTTTGAGAAGTTCTTTGTAGATCTTGGATACCAGTCCTTTATCTGTGGTGTCCTTTGCAAATATATTCTCCCATTCCGTGGGCTGTCTCTTAGTTTTTTTGACTGTTTCCTTGGCTGTGCAGAAGCTCTTTATCCTGATAAAGTCCCATAAGTTCATTTTATCTTTTATTTCTCTTGCCTTTGGAGATGTGTCGTGAAAAAGGTTGCTCTGGCCGATGTCATAGAAGTTGTTGCCTATGTTCTCCTCTAGAATTTTGATGGATTCCTGTCTCACATTGAGGTCTTTCATCCATTTGGAGTTTATTTTTGTGTATGGTGTGAGAGAGTGGTCAAGTTTCATTCTTTTGCATGTAGCTGTCCAATTTTCCCAGCACCATTTATTGAAGAGACTGTCTTTTTTCCACCGGATGTTTTTTCCTGCTTTATCAAAGATTAGTTGCCCAAAGAGCCGAGGGTCCATTTCTGGGTTCTCTATTCTGTTCCATTGGTC